>NC_028353.1:5045756-5078334 GCF_000741045.1 Vigna radiata var. radiata
TGAAAAACAGGCGTACGCGTGTTAACAAACCCCATATATATATATATATATATATATATATATATATATATATATATATATATATATATATATAATATAATGAAGGATTTTGATAAAAATTATAAGAAGACAAAATAATACACACAAAATTTATATATTTAATTATTTTCACACAAGTATAATTTTCTTCCAAGATTCATTACAGTAAATTAACGATGAAGAATGCAATATTTGACCTGCACCACTAACTATATATAAGGACCATAATCATTGGTTGCGGTCAATCACCATACTATTAAGTATGAATTACACATTTTCCTTTGCAAGAGAGAAAAGAATTATTAACCAGTTCAAAGTTTGTTATTTAATTAGTTATTTTTATGTAAGAAAAGGGCATGAGAAGAAATTTTATCTCAATAAAAATAGTTAAACTTTTCATTAAAATGCTAATTTTACGGACAAAGAAGAGGATTAAAGTAAAAGAAGTTGAAAAATATAGATATGTGTAATTAATTTAAGGATTAGTGAGAAGGGTAATAATTTCAAATGACTAGGTAGAATTAATAAATTTGTGCCACTTGTTGATTGGGTAACTCTCGTTTTAAGGAAACATATGAAAGTCCAACTCTTTGAAAACTTGTGTATCCTCGTGTATTAAGAAATGGGAAAACCAGTTCACATGATAGCAAGAATATACTATTCAGTGGAACTTTTTGTGGCAATGATATTGGCTATATAATTTGACATTTTTGCACACTCCACTAGAAAATATCCTTCAAACAAAGCCTCCATCTTTTATTACTTTATCCCACTTATATTATATCTTTTATATTTTCTCAGAAATGGTGGAAGAGGTCAATGCGTATTGTCTTCTACTTGTACATTTCCATTGTAAACATTACCAAATGCCACACCCAAATCAAAGTATCATTTGAATAATGCATGCATACTTTAATTAATCTTTAATATCTCTCTTCTCCCAGTTGTATTTCTTTATACATAACTCACTTTCATTCCAAAGCTAGCCCCTAATGCTCTTCAATTGCAAGTCCTAATCCTACGTCTTATATTATGCTTTCTTATATTGATGATGGCTAAACCATATGCAAAAGTGCTAAGAAACGTAATTAACTAATCAAAACGCAATACAAATGTTATTGGCCATCTTTACCTCAATTATGGGATCCCTTCTATATATCACCATCATCATTATACAGAAGCAAGTTTCACATGTTTATAATAACACCAGCCAAGTGATTTTCTTCTCATCCTATGGTTTTGGCCTGATCATTGTCGTGTCCAACACATCACAATCCTCCATCAACGTACACTACATGTCAAATTAAATTCATTCAACACTCTTCATTAAGCACTTTTCGTATTTCATTTGTATACTTCTTGTCCCACCTGTACTCCTTTCCTCTCTTGTCCTAATCAGGTACCTATGACCCTCACTGAATTATAGAAACAGTACTACTAGTGACAAATAAAAGGAACGTAGGTGACTGTAACATGCTCAGATTTACAAGAAACTTGAACTCTGGCTAACTTTATGTTACCATCATAATCTTATAATCAACACTTCAATAATTTAGCATTAAGCATTTTGGTGTTTGTGCTTTTAGGTGCATGATTGACTTTATAAGAAAAATATTATGTGACATATAATAATATTAGATAATGCATGCGATACACGAAAAATATTACTGAACTATGATGTTTGGAAGATGTTTTAGGACATCATTATGGTTTGAAAGGGTAGGGTTGCCTTGGCAAGGGAACTGCAAAAAGGAAGCTTTTACAATGTGCTTTGAAACAAAGAAAGTGGTTATATTCAATACTAGATAGTAAAAACTAAAAGCCCACCCCACAAGGGCACAAACAAGCTCAGTCCAAGTCACAAGTCTGAGATGTTCTTAATTTCTAACCGGAGTCAGCATCAGTAATACGTGACCCTTTCTTCTGTCTTCTTATCATCAAACAAAAAGTTGTTAAAACTGTTATTAGTGCTAATTAGCTGTTTAATTTCCTCTATACCATAATCCAACGGATTTTGTTCCCACAATCCATTTTGTTTGTCTGTCCACCCACTGACACTAGCACTGCCACCACTGGAGAACATCATCAACTTGTTAGTAGTATTTTCCACCCCAATGTAGAGGGGATTATCAGCAACACATATCTGCTCCACAAAGCTCGCCTCGCCAAATTCTGACTCCATGATTTGTCTGATCTGGTTGTTGCAGCTCGCATCAGAAGAGCTGCAACTGGTGGCTGTGGCTTCACCACCGAACACAAGCATGCTATTGCTGCTGCTATCTTTGAATTGGCCCTTCTGGGTGGGGTCCATGAAACTCTCTTGTGCTTGAAAGAAGGAATCAGCAGAAGCAGAAGAGCTGTTTCCACTCAGAAGACATGAAGAGTAGGAAAAGGACCCGACGCCTGTGAAAGAACCGTGGGGATGGTAGTATGAGTTGTTGTTGCTGCTGTTGTCTCTGAATGACAACGATGATGAAGAAGGTGTTGAGCTTTCAAGGATGGATAAAAGGGTAATTTGAAGAGGCTTCTTCTGGGGAGAAGGATTCATGGCCGTCATTTTCTTCTTAAGCTTGGTGTTCCAGTAGTTCTTGATATCATTGTCAGTCCTCCCTGGCAGCTGAGATGCTATTATGGACCACCTGCACTCAGTGAAAATGTCTTCCCACAATAAGAAGCTTACTGACACCAGATCTAAATTGGAATGCATGAACCGATGCACAACATCTAAAACCAAACTACATATCTGTATCGTACTTAAACATATTCTATTTCCCAAAAGTGAAAACGAAAATCATAAACAAGACTAAAAAATGCTTCCCAATGTATCCCTTCGGCTGTTTCTTCATAAGGAAATTATTTGTACGGTTTTATAAAGCCTCTGACAAGTGAGATGAGAGTGTCAAAAGTGAGAGAGGATGTGGAAATTGAGTGAAAAGGAGTGTACCTGCTTCCAATGCTAGCAAAGAGGCTACAGATTATTTTGTCTTCTTCAACAGAAAATTGACCATGCTTGATGTTGGGTCTAAGATAATTAAGCCACCTTAATCGACAGCTCTTGCCACATCTTTTCAAACCTGCGACAAACAGAAACAGAAACACAAAGGGGTAGCAAGATCCTTGCATATCAGCATGGTTTGGCCATCATCATTAGTTTTGGAAAGTGTAGCTAGGATGAGTGATCATGTTATGTACATACCAACTTTTTGGGGGAGGGCAATCCAATTCCCTCCGGTGCCATGTTGCTCTATGTAGTCCTTTAGCTTTGCATCTTCTTCTGGTGACCATGGCCCTTTCTTTACATTTGCCTTGTCACAGCAAGGAGCTCTACCCATGGATCTGTTTCTCTGGGGTTGGTTTCTTCAGTGGGATTGTGAGGAAGGTATGAAGTAGAAGGATAGTGAAGAATGGAACGTGAAGAGGGGCATGAATAGAAGTTTATTCAGATAAGAAATGGCACAAGTCAAAGGGAACAGCCTCTGTAACTTCAATTGTCTTATCAGTTTCCAAAATTATATATCATCGATTAGCCCGTAGAAGTTTCTATCACCCTTTTACAAGGACCCTTTTGTAAGGAGTTTAACTTGGTCACAATTTAAAGTATCAAAAGTCTGCTCTAAGTTATAACGTGTATGATTTTTTCCCTTGAAAACGATGGTCTATTGATACACAATTTCAAGCAATGGGCCAAGTCATGAGTAAACTATTGTCAAGTTGAAGCTTCAATTATGTGCTGCTTCCTTCCACTGCTCATAGCTCTTTAGACTCCATCCTTTTTTAATAATTCTTCAATCATGTAACTCCGGATCGTTATCGATTTCAAGAGGCTGTAATTTTACTATACCTACTATTCTATAATTTTAATATTTTTCTTTTATTATTTTCATTTATTATAGGATCGCATTATCTCACCAACCAATTCAAAACATTGTCGTTCGTTCCTATCAGAATTTTGGGAAAAGTTTGTTAGACACCCAAATGTATTTAAAACATTAAAAAAGAAAAGTGAGACCAAAGCAAGAGACACATTAATTCAATATTTTGTAATATATATTTTTATTGTCAGTTAAAATCCATTGAAAATAATACATCTTCAAAAGGACACATAGTGAGTTTCTGAAAATATATATATTTGTAGTACTCACTTTTTTATTTATGTTCAAGATTGATAATTAAATATTATTTTAAAAAAGTTGGCATTAAAAATACAATATATTACGACCGTATCCAAAAATTACGGGTGAGAATTGAATTTTAATAAAAATATAGTCCTATATAGAAGACAAACTTGTGATCATTCCCACGTTATAAAATACTAAAGGCACATAGTTTGTCTTATATTTATAGATAAGATAACTTGTATTAAACTTGAGGTATAACTAAAAAGTACTCCACCATTTCTTGAACTAGATGCTCTAATATTTTTGTTTTGATGAAGAGTGTGGATTAAAATTATCTCTATATTCCATACAATCCACTTAATATAAATATTTACATAAATTGTTCATATAATTTCCCTCGACACATATTTTTAAGTTTGATTTTTTTTCTTTGCACTTGTTTTATTTTCACCCACGCTTACTTATATTTTATCTATGCACTTGGTCAAACATTATGAAAAAAAAAGGAGAGTTATGGATCAAAACACTACTCAAAACTTAAGCAACCCTTAATTTGGTTTTATATTTGTTTAATATTGATGCTTATTTAGATTTAGTGAGTTGAATATTTAAATGCGAGATTTTTCTATGCATTATGAATATGAATTGTTTGGACATATTTTACTTTATTGTTAAATTTGGCTCACGAAAAAAAGTAAAAAAATGAGAAGACTATGCCGAATTTTCGTTAGACAGCTATATAACTTTAAATGACTTTTTTTTTTTTCAAAATGCTGATTAAACATTTTAGAAATAGTCATTATTTTTTTTTATCTAAGTAATACAATACTGGAAGTCATGTTTTTATAAAATTTTAATTTATACAATTTTATTCTTTGGATACATACTTAATTATGATAAATTTAATCTCACCACTTCTATGTCTAAATAAGATCATGTTTACATTTCAAAATTCATCAATTAATTGTCATCACATAAAATAAATAAAATAAAATAATACAAAGCATGATTCATGATAAATTTTATATTTCAAACTATATCTATTATGAAAAAAAAAATCTGAATAAATACATGGAGATAAATCATTAAACAAATGAAAGTTAAATTAACTAACTTATTAGCACAATGATTTACTAAAAGTCATGAAAATTTTTGAATTGCATTTGCGTATAGAAATGTAAGCTTTGACTTCATCTCTTTTTAAGACTTCAAGAAACCACTTATTGATTCAAAAAACTCAGGTTAAGGAAGAATCATTTTCCAACCAAAGCCTTTGAAAGTCTTTCCTTTAAGCATGTTCCAAAACATAAATGACCTTCTATAAGTTCAACATAAGTAGAATTTTGTATCCAAAAAACTATAAAACTAACTATATTTATCCCGATTTTCTCTAAAAATATTAACACATGAAACTAAACGAAGACAATCCTAGTTGTACTATCAGTATTTACCTTAAGCCAATTAGTAAATAAAACTTGTCATATTATATTGAAAAATTTTAAAAAATAAAAAATAAAAAATCAAAGATAAGATTACGTACTCATATGCTTTTTAAGTTTATTACCATATATATGTACTAATTTCTTAATTTAAAAAATAACAAAAATAAATTGATTATGAAATCTATCAAAATAATTGTAATAATGATTGTTACTTTAATAATTTTAAACAAATGATTACAAGAACACTTCATAAACTAAACAATCAAATTTAAAGAAAAAAATTATAAATCTTGAAAAACTAAATGATTTTTTCTTAAAAAAAAGAAAAGTAAAAGAATCATTATATTTTTCCTCCCAAAGAAAACTTTAACAACATTTAATAAACAGAAAGAGTACTAAATGTTTTTCTCATATAATTTAGTTGAAAATGGATAAAACATTAGTGATCGGAATGTTGCAAGCTTTCAATTTTAATCTCCTGATAGTGGTATGTATGTATGATAGTAAAGGGGAAATTTCACAATGGACCATTCCAAAACGATAAACTTGTCAATGTTTAACATCCACGTCATGTTATTAATGCCCTAGCTTGGGCTGTTGCACAAGTCTCTTCACAATTTCAATTTTTTCATTTAGAAACCAAAATTTCCTGGACTTTCAACCCACATTAATTTCAGTTTGACTGGATTATACTTCATACATTTTACAGGTAATAATTATTTCTGAACCTAAACATTAATCAGAAAATTAATGTAAATCGAAGGGAAAAAAACTAGAAGAAAATTGTTGAAAATTGAAACTTTATAATAGCCTAGTCAACACTGGCTTGCCTAAAATAGTGTTATATATGTGGACACAACTTTCACCGTAAGGAAATTGTCATTTAGTATCCAAGTTGCGATCATCAGCACAAAATTAATTTACGTCAAACATTTTTAAACAATTAAAATTAATTGCTAGTGTTGGTTTTTGTGAGACTTGTTAAACTGAAAACTAAATCAAAGAAAAAAGGTTAATACTATATTAAACAAAAAGATGACATAAACCGTGTATATTAATACTAAATGTTGATATTAGATTATTTTTTTTTCATGGAGATCTTCCTTTCTTTCAAATTCTTTAAATTAATTTTATATCTTTTAAATATTAATTATAAGAATTTAATACATAATTTCTCCCAATTGATATTAGATAAAAGTTATCTTTTAAATATTAACTATAAGAAATTGAACACAATTTCTCCCAAATATTAGATAAAAGTTACTTTGACACAGAAGAAAAAAAGAAAATTATTGTCCACAATTGGACTTCTTCGTGATAAATTAGGTTTAACTATCTTTGTTTTCTCATTACTTATTTTATTTTATTTTTTATTAAAAAAATATTTTTTTTTTTGAAAAATAACAAATAAAAATTTAACATTATATTAATAGTGGTATACAACTTGATAAAATAAATAAACCATGAATCCAGTAAAGTAATTAAACGTATAAAAGTTATTATATACTTTTACTTATCTACTTTTATTATGGATAAACAAATAAAACTTAATGCAAAATTTGAATCCATAAACTTTATAAAACTTCATCTACTCATTTCTATGTGTGATTTTGCATATGATATGTTAGTGGCTTTTCATGCAACCCACTTCCATCACGAGTAGCTATAATAACAGGAATATTTTTGTTTGTGAACAATGATATTTTGATATTTAACAAATTTTTACACTTATTTGACATTGTTTTTATTATTCTTTTTATAAATACAAAAGTTAATTTGTTTTAACCATATTCGATAATGTGACTACTATTAAAAATTATAAGTTTCTAATAAATGGTTGGGTGCATGCCCAATATTTGAGGGTAAACTAGACCATTTGTTTGTATGAACAAGGGATAATGATAATATACATTGTTTATGAACTAATATTATAAAAAAAATGAACTATTTATTATAATGAACTTTATTTATGTGGTCAAATTAAGCCAGTTTATTGGCTATTAAATGAAATGATATGAATGAGCTTAAACAAGTACATATTTTTTTATGATGGAATAATTTATAACATCATATTAAAGAAACAAAGTATCAATCTAATTAAGAAATCATAGAAATCCTTTATGTTAATTATAAGAAATATATGGTTTTAAATATTAATTAGTTGAAAATTCATAGACTAAAGATGAGTCATTTGACCTTGTTGGTTTTTATTCATCATATCCTAGTAATTTGGAATAAGTACAGCATATATTATCTTACATGAATATATACTTACGTAATTGTACATAAAGTACATACCAAGGAACTATAAATATGGCCTTTAAAAATAGTATTGAATTTGGTGAATATTAAAAAGGGACATAGAAAAGACTAGATGATTAGTCTTAATTGCTGTATAGGTAATATTGGAGGTGGTGGTTAGGGATAGTGTTTGGTGACTAAAATGAAAAGAAAAACAAGTACAATCTGTTCTAATTTTGGGATGTATTGATAATTACATAGAGGTGAGACGATATAAAGTAAAGATTTTGTTATATTAAAATGATGGAATAGTAGTGTTATAGACTTGAAGTTGATCTGACTAGAGATGAAAACTATAAGGATGATTTTTTTTTATACTTTTAATTTTTCTTACATTTATTTGATATTTTTTTTTTAAAAAAAAATACAAAACTTTATATTTTTATCATCACTTTATTTTAAAATTATATGTCAAATAAAAGTGTATCGTGATATTATTGTTTGATGGATTAATAGTAGTTAGACGATAATAGGAAAAAAAAAGGTGTTTGGAAGATATTATAGTAAAGTATTGTAATAGAGAAGAAGAAATGAGTAGATGGCAAAAGATGAAAAGGTTGGTTCAGAAGTCTATGTAGGTTCCACCATGGAACAAACTCTGGGTGTTTTTCTCCTTCTTCTTGGATTCTTCACTTCAAATAATCCGTAAAGGAACGACAAAATCAAAAGTTGTTTGTGATGTTCTGTGTTCTACAAATATTCTTCTGCATGGGGACCACTCGTTAGAGGTGTGAAAAAAAGCCACGACCCTTTCTGCATATATACTTCTAGAACACCAACAACAAAACTATGCTTAGCCTCAGTTTTTTTTTTTTTTTTTATATGATAGTGTATGCAAAATGAATAATATATAAATAAAATTATCTTTCATATCTAAGGTTTGGTGTTCAAATGATATTTTAATTTTTTTTATTTGGATTTTCATCAATTATTTTAAAGTTTAACAAAACACGACCTCATGATCAACCAACATAATGAAGGGATAGCAGCATGAAATAATTTCAAATAACTATTTTTTATGATCTCTTGCTACTTGCACGATTTCTTTTCTCTCAGTGTGATTAAACTATATGTAATATTAAAATTTTATTTTACACGATTTTCTTCTCTCAATATTAAACTATGTATATATAATATTAAAAGTGGTATATAGTGGATCAAGAAATCGAGTTATTTGAGCAGAAATTCAAAAATTCCACATTAAGTCTCGATAAATCCATTAAGTATTAAATATAATGTGTTGGTTCTATATAATATTGTACATGTTTAATGTGTAAACAAAAACAAAGCCAACAAAATTTATATAAAACACAAAGCTTAATTTAGGTTTTAATTAGGACAAAACCGAAACATATATAAATAAATAGATACTGAGCTTTAATTTTGATTATAATTGAAACCTAATATTTTTTATTTAAAATATTATTTAATTTTAAGATATTAGGTCTCGATTATTATCAAAATCTAATAATTTTTTATTTATAATATCATTTAATATAAATTTAAACATGATAATAAAAAAAGTTGTATACTCTTTTTTAATGTATAATTAATAAAACCATGAAAAGAAAATGGAAAGAAAAAGAAAATGTCTTGTTGTGGTTGGCACATTGATGGGATTTGGTGTCCTTTAGAATGAGTGATAGGTGTGTTAGGCAACCAAAATATAATAAAATTCAGATTCTACTTTCTGGTAGAGAATGATGTGACGGAACTACGGACCTTCAAATTTATCACCCTTATGTCTCCATGTGAACTGGGGTTAGTACTTTATTTCTGAAATAATTATTTTTTTTAAATTAATTTTATCTCATTCCATTTATTTTTTTTTATAGGCAACACATGTAATTATTAATTGTTAAATATGTTAGTAATTATAAATTACTTTTTAGTTATTGGTAAATATTATGATTTGATGTTTTTTTTTTCTATTTTTTATACTTTGTTTTTCGTTATAATATAAAAAATCAAGACAAAATTTATTGATAATAACAAAAGTACTTGGATAATCACAAAAAATTGTCAATAAAACACAACTAATTTTTTTTTTAATAAAATACTCATTGATAAATTTTATATAGATAAGAAAAATTGTTAATAATAACTAACGATAAAATATTTTGATAATTGCAATCAATCTAAGTTCATACAGAGTTATTTGTAAGAAAATAATTAGTAATTATTATTAATTTTTTTGGTAAATATTAAAATTTGGTCTCTTCCCCTTGTATCTTCATCTTCTTTTTTTTTTTCTTCCTCTTCTCTTTTATTATCAATGTCACCCACAGTTGTCACTATTATTATCACTTTGTTCGTTATTTTTGATTTCTTATTTTCTTTCTCTTCCTTTTCTATCTCATTATTATTATCTTCATTGCCTATTCTCCTTCTCCCTTTACCTCTTTCTCTTTTTTCTCATTAGGTTTGACAAAAAAATTAATATCTATTACTAATTAACTTATTGAATAATTATTGATGAATTTTAAAAATACAACTAGTGGAATGAATTGTCAAAATTTTAATTACCAATAAATTTTCCAAAAATTTAATTATCAGTACATGATTAAACTAAAGTAAAAACTCGGATACCATTTTATAGATAGAATTCATTAATGAAAATATTTGGTTCTCAAATTTTAAAAATAAATAAATATAGTTATTATAATTATTTTTTTACGTGTTAAACAGGATTTTAAATTGAATAAATATAGTTATTATAACTATTTTTTTATGTGTTAAACACTAATTTAAATTGATATTTGGACTATTTACCTTAACACTTTTTAACTCAATTAGTTTCCTTAAAAATTAGAAAATATTAAAATCTGAGATAATAATAGATTTTAATTTTATATTAAAATTTAAAGATTAAAAATATATTTAACTTTAACTTTAAAATAATTACTAATACGAAGTTTGTAAATCCTATCTTTTGGTTTACACCACACCTATATGATTGTAAATGGAGTTAAATCTATAACTTTGCAACACCTCTATTTCTATTTATGAAGATACCAAATTTTCTGTCACTCGCTTACAAAGAATTAAAACCTTTATTAACTTTCCAGCATGTAAGCAAATTAATTACACTATGTAAGATTAAGCTAATTAAACCCTGTCAACTTCATAACCATCTTTCAGTCTTAATCTTCATTCTTTTGATTCTTTATATTATTATTTTTATTAACACTTCGAAGTAAATATTTGTTTATGTTTGTTTTTCATTTTTAAATCCCAAAATAACATCATTTTTATTATTTCCTGAATCAAATCTCTATAAAAAAAAATTAGAGAAAAACATATCGATGTACAAAATGTTATGTTATGATTGTTTGATTCAAACATTTCCTATTTTTCATTTATGCATGATTGAAAAGAAAAAAAAAGTGTTTCAATAATCATCGTTTTCATTTTCAAGTAAAGGAAACAAAATGTCTGATTTTTAAAAATTAACACAGAATAAGGAAATGCTTATTTTTTAATTATATATTTTTATGTACTTTGTAGATGTGGTGACATTTCAATGTGATGCGACTCATCTCATGTGTCACCTTGCCTTTAAACTCTTTCCTCCTTTATCTTGTCTCGTGATGTCTCTTCTCTCTATTTTTTTAATATATTAAAAATGAAAAAAAATGGGTCATTTCATGGATGATGTATGTGAAGTTTAGATGAAAATAAATTGATTAAAAGGATTAATATTTTTAGGATTAAATATGTTTGTAGTCCCTGTACTTTGGGGCGATTTTGGTTTTAATCTCTTTTTCAAATTAAGGTATAATTTAATCTTTCAACTTTAGAAAACTCTGGTTTTAATCATTTTTACCAAATTTTTTTAACTTTACTTGTTGTTTCAAGCACGTTTCATTATAATATTTAGATTGTTTACATTGTTTAACACATTTTTGCTTCAATGTTAACTGAAAAACACGTTTGAAACAGTAAATAAAATTAAAAATATTTGGTAAAAAGGACTAAAACTAGAATTTTCTAAAGTTGAAGAACTAAATTGTACCTTAATTTAAAACAGAGACTAAAACCAAAATCGTTCCAAAGTACAAGGAGTAAAATCATATTTAACCCATATTTTTAAATTAAAAAAGTTATTTATCACTCAATCAAGGCCCAGCCTTCCATTGATGTACTCACGCTTATTCATTTTCATCATCCTCTCAAGTAGTCGGTATGGAGAAACGAAGTTGAAAAGTAGTCACTTCCTGCACCATTCCATATTGTTTCTGTACTATCATATTTTTAAAATATTTTAAAACTATTTTTTATATTTTAAAAAATCTTATATTCCACTTTTTTCTAAATTTGTTGAAGAAAAAATTCTTTTAACGAAATTCGATATTCATTAAAGAATTTTTTGAAAACGGATTTTAAAATCTGTTTGAAGAATTTTCGAAAATTTTAACAAATTTCGAAATTTATTAAAAAAAAGAAGATATTTTTGATATGTGATAATACATGGAGCAATATGAGATAGTACAGGGAGTAATCATAGCATACCAATGGTTTTGTTGAGGAATTATCCGGTTAATGTTTGGGCAATATGGGCTTGTTTGTGACATTTTGTTAGTTGGTGTTGGGCCATTTCTTCATGTATTTTTAGAATTTCAATATGTAACTTCTTAAATTTTTGTATTTCGGAATATATAATTTAGAACAATATTTTTTTATATTTTAGATTATGCATTTTATAATATAAAATAAAAAATAAATTTTAGATTGTATAATCTGAAATACATTTTGAAATTCAAAAAATTATATCTTGAATTATATGTTTTAAAATATAAAAATAAAAAATGTGTTTCAAATTATATATTTTGGAATCTAAAGATTACATAATCTATAGAAGAATTTATAAGGTCCAGAAAGAAATTTATGGTAATGCAGGAAGAAAATTTCTGGTGTTGTTTGTCTGAGAGTCTGAGCTAAACTTAATTTCAATTTTTTTTTTTAAAAAAAAAGTAGTATGTGTTTATATTTTGAAATTGAAAGAAAGAATAGAAAAAAAAATTCAGAAGCATAAGTAAAATTCATAAAAATTAGAAATATTTCGCTAAAGGATAAAATCTAAGTTAGGCATTTAATGATCATGTTAAGTGTATATATTTTATAAAAGAAATTGACGAAAAAAAAAATCAGTGTAAAATAGAAAAATCTAATACATTAATCTAAAGTATAACAAATTTTAAAAATAATGTTTTTTGTAACTGAAATTAATCAAATCTTACTAGACTCAGGTAAGCTAACTCTAAAAAGAATATAATTGTCCAATTCTCATACAGAGACACTCTATTCATGCTCCATCTGGACTTCAATCAGGAATCAATTACCATAAACAACTGGAACTTAATACAGTGTTATTAAATTTTATTTCAAAACTAATGAACCAAATCCATTATCAGCACAGACATGGGAATAAAATCAATATTTGTAGAATTAGACAGTCAACGTTTTTAAGATTCAAACTGCAGCATTGATTAAAAAGAAAAAGATACTAAATATAATAACTTTATGATGTGATACAAAGAGATAGAGAATGTTGATTAAGTGTTTAAATATGACATTAACATGTATATATTATACAAAATGACGTTGATAAGATTAGGAAAGAAGTAGTAATAACCTAAAAAAAGATGATATTGTAAAGACATATAAAGAATGAGAGTTAAAAGTAGGAGATAAATGTGAGCGAGTCATTCGTGTCTCTCCATATATAAATACATATAACTTCTGAAAGCTTTGCTTTGCCCCTTCATCATTAATTTATTCACCTTTCCGCTTTCTCATTCCTCTTTCTTCTTCTTCTTCTTCTTCTTCTCTTAAACCACCAGGCATTATTGGTATGTATCTCTTTTACTTTCACCTCATACAATTTACTTTTCATTCATTCATTCTTTCAGCATTCCTAATATTCAGATCTTGAAACAATGCCTGCGTCTTACAATTTGTTTGTTTTGAATCCTGCTATAGATCTAGATCTTCATATTATTTGTTATGATAATTCAAGCTTTATATCTGATTGTTCTATTTTCATTAATTTGTTTTCTTAAAAATGCATGTGTTTATATATATATAGCTAATGCGTGCAAGGTTGTTAGCGTTGTCGACTTGATCGGATCTGTTTATTCATGTAATATGATACTGCTGTTGTTAGTGCAGCATTCGCAGATCTATGGTGGCTCATGTGTTCCTGTTCGTTGTTGTCTTTGTGATTCTCTGTTTGGATTTGAATGAGGAAGTAATAAAACAATGAAAATGGCAATTCTATAAAAATGATTATTGAATTCAAACATTGGTTGTTGTGTGGTTTGAGATTTGTTTGTATATAATGCAACCAGGTGTAGCTTTAGCAATATTCCCGTAAATGTGTTATTTTTCTTTAGAAAAAGAAAAGAACTACAACTACCCCATTCTTTTCTCACCATTAGCTTTACTTCTTGAATATTTAACTACGGACCAGAGAACAGTTATTGCAATGCATAAAATCCTCAGATTTCAAATAAAAGTTATTTAATATTCTTTTATTTCATTTTCTTTGCACCTGAACTTTAAACAAAAAAGGAAAAAAAGATAGATTTTTTTCTTTTTTTTTGCATAATAAATAAATAAAAATCTTACATTATTGACTTTTATAATTAATGAAAAGTTATATTTAAGACTTTTTTTTTTTTCAATTGGCTGACAATATAAAAATTTTACATTAATAGTCCATGTCTATCAAATGTATAATGGGAGTAAATATGTCCGTTATAATAGGTGCAGAAAAAATTAAACATTTATCATTTGATTTAAGCTCTTGATTCTTGTAATAAAATCAATATTTTAGGTCCATGGAATTGAATATGTAGATATCGTCAATTTAATTGCTTCCGTAGTTTCTATCGACAACACGATTTAACCCCATTTGTTTTCTTAGCACCAGAGATGGAAACTTTCCTCTTCACCTCAGAATCTGTTAACGAAGGGCATCCGGACAAGTTGTGTGACCAGGTTTCAGATGCCATCCTGGATGCATGCTTGGAGCAAGACCCAGACAGCAAGGTGGCGTGTGAAACCTGTACAAAAACTAACATGGTTATGGTGTTTGGTGAGATAACAACCAAGGCCAATGTGAACTACGAGAAAATAGTTCGAGATACTTGCAGAGGCATTGGGTTCGTATCGGCGGATGTTGGTCTTGATGCTGACAATTGCAAAGTTCTGGTCAACATTGAGCAGCAGAGTCCTGATATTGCTCAAGGAGTTCATGGTCACTTGACCAAAAAGCCAGAGGAAATTGGTGCTGGTGACCAAGGCCACATGTTTGGTTATGCCACAGACGAAACACCAGAGCTAATGCCACTCACTCATGTGCTTGCTACTAAACTTGGTGCCAAGCTCACTGAAGTGAGAAAGAACAAAACATGTCCCTGGCTGAGGCCAGATGGTAAAACCCAAGTGACAGTTGAGTACAAGAACGATAATGGAGCCATGGTCCCTATCAGGGTCCACACAGTCCTCATCTCAACTCAGCATGATGAAACTGTCACAAATGAGCAAATTGCTGAAGATTTAAAAGAGAAAGTGATCAAACCCGTCATCCCAGCCAAATATATAGATGACAAAACTATCTTCCACCTCAACCCCTCTGGTAGGTTTGTCATTGGTGGACCACATGGAGATGCAGGACTCACTGGAAGGAAGATCATTATAGACACCTATGGTGGTTGGGGTGCTCATGGCGGCGGTGCCTTCTCTGGCAAGGACCCAACCAAGGTTGATAGGAGTGGCGCATACATTGTCAGGCAAGCAGCCAAGAGTGTGGTAGCTTCAGGACTTGCTCGACGTTGTATTGTGCAGGTTTCTTATGCAATTGGAGTCCCAGAGCCCCTTTCAGTGTTTGTGGACACATACAAAACGGGAAAGATTCCAGACAATGATATCTTGGCTCTGATCAAGGAGAAGTTTGACTTCAGGCCAGGAATGATTGCCATCAATCTTGATCTCATGAGAGGAGGCAACTGCAGGTACCTGAAAACTGCTGCTTATGGGCATTTTGGACGTGATGATCCTGATTTCACTTGGGAGATCGTGAAAATCCTCAAGCCAAATGCATAAATTAGTTAGCCACCCACGATCGAATTCGTTGCTACTTGCGGCTATCATCGTAGCCATCTTTCAGATTTTGGGTTAAAGGAAAATAAAGAAGCTTCGTTGCGTACATCTCTAATTGAATATACGTTTCACACTTTGGACTAGAAAAGGGAGGGAGATATCTTTCTTCATTTTTGGGTGTTTGGTGTAAACTAGGGTGTTAGTTAATTGTTTACTTCGTGAAAACCACGATTTCCTTAAATATGTTTTAATCTGTTCTTATAAAACAATTTTTTTATATAATGAACAAATTTTAGTTTTAGTCATTGTAATTTCCTTTGGTTTTAATCCTTCTAAAGTTCAAAATCACCGTTTTTTCATCTCTAAAGTTCATTTTATTTTAATAAATAATATTTATTTTAAAGTTCATTTTGATGTTATACCATTAACACTCGTAAATGTTATTTGGAGTAGTCAATTGAACTTTTGCCAATTACATAACAAGCATCTCCTGGTAATTGAGATAGAAGCAAAATTTAAACTTAAAGAGGGATAAAAAGAAATATATTTTTTTTTCCTAGAGACTAAAGTTAAAACTAGTTAATTTTGCAAGAACTATAATAGATATTAAAGCCAAGAAAATTTCTTATGGAAACACAGAATAACTAGGTTTTGTTCTACGATTCACAAAATTGTTCATGGATGATAGTGCTACTTACATAGATAGAGAAATTGTAAACATAATGTTTCTCTTACGCGGAGTAGTTAAGAGTGCAACCACAGGCGATCATGGAGCCTCTCTTCTCCAGTGCCATACATCTCATCTACCTTTTCACCATTCCGGTAAAATTGGAAGGTTGGCGTGTAGCGAATGTGTTGAGTTGTTTCCGGGCATTCATCAATGTCTGCGTACACAAAGGTAAGCTTTGGAAAATTATTGCTTAGTCTGCAGAATGCTGGGAGAATTTGGCTACAGACGCGGCACCTGAAAAACCAGGAAACAATAGTCACTAACGGCTTCCTTTATATCGAAGAAAGATTAAGGCGTTGAATGCATTGTTAATAGCCTTATAATTCACACTTATAACTCCAATTGCCGCTGTAATTTCCTTCAGGTGAAAAACTATAAATTATTCCTTTTGGTGCATAGGATACTTTGCAACAAAAGACAGAAACTAATATCTCAAAAAACAAAAGATTATTTAAAGAACTCACTTCTCTCAAAATTCGTTTTTCTGTATACACAAACATGGAGATTGAACAAATGAAAACATGTTAAGGGGGTATGATTAGGTGTCAACTATAGTACACCACATTGGATTTCAACCTTGAGACAAGAAACTACTGATCTTCCAAACCACTGTCCTTGAAAGAGTTTTCATTGGATTGCATAAAAAAGTATAGAAGCATGCATTCTTACACGTTCAAAGAAAAAACTGTTTTTTTTTTTTTTTTAATTTCTTAGCCAGCATTCTTAACATTTGCAATAAAGTAAGGCCACCTGGACTGTAACCGCTCCCCAAAGACAAAGTTTCATCGGAAGTGCAATAAAAACACATTGGAAAATGCATTTTTACACGATCAAATAAAAAGCTTTCCATTTCATGTTTTTTAAGCAGAGTTTGTAGCATTTGCATCAAGTAACGCATACCCTGTGCTATGTATTATGTTCAATTTCATCATTCCAAACCCAAACAAAACAAACTTCCAAATATGATGTAAACAAAATTTTAACCACAAGGTTTGTATTTTCCAATGATTTTGAGAGTTCCAACATCAAACACCTGGTGCTCAAAACAATCAGAATCCACACATTATTAGGGAGAAGCAGTAACATACCAAGAAGCGCCATAATTGATAACAGCCTGCAATGAATTTTGTGACAGAACAGAAGAATCAAATTTACGCAGTGAAGTTTAAAATTGGAAACAAAAGGGACGATGGGCTTAACAGTGGGGGCGAGGTTTTGCTTACGGGGGTTTTGGAGGATTTGATGAGTGCGAGAAGATTGGTGAAGTCGTCGTCGCTGGTAGCGCTTTTCAAATTGGCATAACGGTTGATGGGTAAATCTAAGGCACTGCCTTCCAACCCCTTCTTTGCCTTGTCATGCTGGTTGCTCACCATGGTTGAGCTTCCCTCCATTCTCGTTTCTTTTCCCAATCCAACCAAATCTATATTTCACCATCGCGAAGTTATTGGTCAAGAAATTTAACAATACGTTAATTCTGGTATTTAGGAGAAGAAGTAACCAATTTCTAGAAATTTTAAATAAGGATTTTTCTTTTAGTTTTAAAAAATAATATTCTCAGTTATTGGATAATGTTTTCTCAAACACCTCCTTCTCATGGGAACGTAGAAATCTAGTTTGTTTGAGTTAAAAAAAAATTACATAAAAATGTCATTTGCCTTATATAAAAATTTATATGAATATTTATGATAAACTAAATAAATTTTAATTACTAGTGATGGATAGTTTGCATAATAAATTCTAATCTTCCTCAGTTATAGTTTTTGTAATTTGTAAAGAGAAAAAAAAATGTCAGTCTAAGAGGTGTGAGAGTTATTATAATTATTTACTAACAATTTCCAAATAAAAAAAAAATTATTCAATTTGAATCCATAAGTTTTTCTTCTTAATTTAATTTCAATTTAATTTAAAAAAATTAATGTGATCTTTCCGTCAATTTAATATTAACATCGATTGGCATGGCAGGGTTTATCAAATATTAATGATATCATGTTCATCCACAAAGAGAGGATATAAAACAACTCCTTAGGATTTTAACTGCTGAACAACACTAGAATTGGTCCGAGGAAAAAAAAAAGGTTCAAAAAGTGTATGATGAGTTTCCCAATAAATATACGCTGTTGCATTGGGGAAATTATGCCTCTGTTGAATGGTTAAAATAATTGGCAAAATGGTTCATAAACCAGATGGTTTACTTCTAGCTAACTATAGAGAAAGTATAGTTTAAATCAGTATAAAAATCAGGAATACGCAATTCGTGCTGCTAATTTAAAGGTTTAATTGCTGGATTCTCAATGAAGAAAACTTTATATTTGTAAAAGCTGGTGCTGCAAGTTGAGATAATTTAATAACAATTCTACAATAATCAATAGGTTGTCCATGCCCCCATGAAGAAGTTAAAAGTGCTGCGAATGGCAATAGAATTGAATCTCCAGCCACCTGCTTGTACCATTGTTCTTTCTTCTACCAACACAGCAGCACCCTTGATTTTCTTCCCGCTCCATCTGTATCCCAATGCATCTTAGTAATATCAGAATGATAAGTTCAATCCCATGAAAGGTTTTCATTCTGTTGGCATCCAAAAGATATGAAGCATATGATTTACAATATCATCTTAGTTCATCTCAATGAATGCACCAGGTTGAAACTTCTTGTGCAATGCTGTTATAGCTGAATCAATGCGTGCTAGGTCCTGTCATAAATTTACAACTGGTAAATATACAGGCAAACATGTTTTCTTAGAACAGATACTAGAAAGGGAAGTTTCGTTCTACCTTTCCTTTGAAGCTAACAATAAGAGATCCATATCTGGCTTTGCGGTAACAACCTAGATGTTACAAAGAAGACAATAAAAAATATAGATAGATAATAAGTCAACTGGTAAACGTCACGATAACTTATAAACTTCATACCAATATAAAGATCAGGAAATTCAAGGCAAAGCTTTGACAGAGGTTGAGCAATTTCAACCTGCAGTTTAGATGTCCCAACGTAAAATCAGATGAGCTCAGTGAAAAGAAAAATAGCAGAGAATGAAGACAAACGCAGCATAGATGCTGCATACTCTCATCAGAATAAATTGTCTTATGCTACCATTACTTAAGAATTTCATCAATTATATTTGAGTACACGTCAATTGCACCTCTGATCTTTTTATTACAAGGAAGCAAAATGGAATGTTACGTACTTGCGTTTACATAGGCCAATCAACACAAAAAGTAAAAAAAGGATTTTATACATAATGATGAGTCTCACAGCATAGGTAAAGACTGCAGAACACATGTTATAACTGAAATATAAACGAAGGTAGTAATTGTGTCCAACACACGGAAAATAAAAACAAAGTTCCAAATAATCTTCGAAGCACAAGGGAAGGAAATCATGCGGATGCATCATTATATATGAAAGTTAGTACGAGTACATACATCTGACAAATTGGTTGCCGCGTGCTTTGATACATATGGTTCCAGCAATGCTAGTAGGTCACTAGATTTTGCTAATTCAATCCAACAGTCCCACTGCTTTTCCAGCTCCGAAACATTTGTTGCACTAAGAATTATTACATTTTGGCACTTGATCTGCAAAAAAATTAATTATCTCTAACAATCGAAACCAGTATTACTTCAACATTTTCATCATAGACAATATAGGAGCTGGTCACAATTGAGCGAACTACAAAATTTTTCCTTCTGTTCTTCCTTAATGTGAAAGTAAACTTCTGGTGAATGACATAAGGAAACAATTTTCACTAAAGATCTTCTGAAAACATACCAAGGGCACAGACAATTTGTCATGATGCCATAATTCAGTTATGCCCTCAGGCAATTGAGCCATCTGAAAGATGAAAGGCAAGGAAAAATCAGTATGAATGAACTACATACTAAAAACATCATGACAGTATAATATGCGCAATATGAAAAGCATCCTTGGAAATATAGCAATCAAAATATATATGGCTATACCTTTAGATCTGTTGGAATAAGTATTAAAAGCTAGGTAGGAAGTAGTGTATTAGGAACCATTTCTTGTTGTACCTATGTTTGTATCCAGGAGTCTAGTGCAATCTATAAGTTGTTTTAACAAGTAGATTTTAAGTCTAACTCAACTTTACAAAACTAGTTTCTAAAGTAAGGTTTGCATCCACATATATACTATAAAGTAGCTTTATCTCTAATCGATATGAGACTTTCAACACATCTCCTTCACACTAAGATATATACATCTCATGCATGAGACTAGATATTAATGGATGATCCAATATATGCCAAATAAACAACAAATTTCAATAGGATAGACTCTAAACCATGATTCTGATACCATGTTAAGAAGTGGACTTTAAACCTAATTCAACTCTACAAAACTGGTTTGTAAAGTAAGGTTTGTACTCATATTATAAATTGACCTTATCTAGTCAACAGAGGACTTCCAACAAATTGTACATAGTTCTATACTTAGGAGTCTAGGACAGTCTTTTGATCTTTCATCTTCCCATTGTATCAGACTTCCACTATAAATAGAAGATCATTGTAGGGGTCTTTTAAGCCCTCCAAAAATATATTTTCTCCTTCTTAATCTTATGTACAACCTTTTAGTGTATTCTCATTGCTTCCTCCCACCCCACTCATATAAAGCAAAGCACAACAAAGGAATTTCTAAAATACATGCCTGAAACTATGAACAGCCCTCATAGACTTGCTCTAGACTGAGGCCTTAAAAATTAGACCTTAAAAAGTTAATGGTCTTGCCATTTTATATACACATGAGCATGCAAATCATACTAATGAAGTCATGGTTCAAATGTTCCTACCAAAGAAGCAATCGTTGGTTACATTCCTAACTTATAGTACAACAACTAAAACAACACCGTCTCACCCTCCCCTCCCATTTACCAGACAACTGAAATCAAACAAGCGCTTAATTCAACCATACCAACATAAAGTAGAATTATAAACTTAAACCTGTGATAAATAATTAGCTTATTTTGGTAAGTAATAATTAACCAGTGGTTGAGGGACCTAACAATGTAGCATTTGAGCCAATAAAAAAGAACTTGTCGGGAGTGACTGTCTCGGTTTTGAAAAGGAGGATTAGTCTCATACCTCATTCCTGTCACCAGTACACTGGTCACCAATTATATGCCTGAGATACTCTTCAAATTCTTCATCAGGAGCCTACATGAAACCAAATCATCAATTGACAATGATATTAGGATTCCTAGAGGATGATAAATATTTGAAGATGAGATAACAAAAAAATTGAGATGCAATCTGAACTGATTGTGTTATTTGCTCATTTTCTGATACAATGACAATTACAATGTAGCAGAACCCATAACCGAATCCTGTTTAGAGAAATATGATAGGCAGTTTCTACTACTTCTAGCATAAGAAGTATCAACAACTCTAATAGATATTGATGGACTCGGTAAATTTAAGGAATGATTATAGTAGCTTCAAATTTAAAAATAAAGCAATTGCAGGATGTAACGCACCAAACGAACACCAAAAGCTTTTGCAATGCCTGCTATGGTAACATCTGAATGCAGTGGACCTACACCTCCATATATAAATACCTACAATAAGTAGGACAGGTAAATATGCTACATCATCATTTATCATCAAGAAATTCACGAATATAACTTCCCAAGCGGCATATAGTACCATATCACTTTTAGATTTTTGTCGCTCAACTTCTTCGGCTACAGAATCTATCTGGTACAGAAGACACAAGTCACAAACCATGAAATTATAATATTAGGTGAAGAATTCCTGACTTAGAGTTTGCATATGGGAAATTATTAACAGACTCATTATAACACCTTTAAGTGATGATGTCTGCAAAGAAAAATTCATACAAACATATGTAGGACTTCTACAGAAATGAACTCACATTGTTGTGCACAACAGAAAGTTTAAACACAGACCAACCAATCGAATGAAGCTTCCTACACAAATAAGGGCCCAATTGATCTTCAACAATGCCAAACCTGAGCTATGGAACAGTGTAAAGAAAGAGAACATCACCAATACAGTTAAAGGATCATAAAAAATTCACTACACAGCATGACATGATATATGTTGAAAATTTAAATTTATTTAATCCTTTCTTTCCCCAAATGATCATTGAAAATGTCAAATTAATTTTTGAGGTGTTGTTTACTTTATTCACATAAAAGAGAATACTGTTTGTCCAAGTTTAGTAGAAGAGCTTCTATTTCAGGATATAGAATGCTCAACAAGATGACAACAAATCATCCTGCACACAATCAAGAAAACCAACAGTAGGTTAAACGCTTGCAAATCCACACACCAAAGCTTGAAAACAGGCTAAATAGTCTGATAGAATTAAGAAATCTCCCAACGGAAAATTATATAGGGCATACAACTTCATACAAGATAGAGTTTCCAAATATATTCCACAAAATCCAATTATCCATGTGATACCGAGGTACTTACAGAATCTCATCCCCCACAGCAATGATTGATGCTGTGAGCATGCTGTTTTTATGTGAATCCACGCCAGTCAAACCATTGCTATCCACAGGAAGTTGTCCACCAGTATAAGATGGCCTTTTAGCCCTCCCAGCTCTCTCTAATCTTCCATCAGCAAGTAAATAAGCAGGTTTGAATTTGTAGGAAGAGTTGCTGACGCACAATAATGAGTTGGGAACTGTGTCGTGTATACTACCAATTGAAGTATAACTGCACAAATAATAAAGAAAAAATTGCACACATAAATTCCCTGAATACACAAACAACTACAACTTAACGTCAACCATGACGGACCAATGATTAAATTCAGGATTAGAATGTCCCTGTCAGGTTTAGCGAAGCCTTTTAAATTGTTCAAAAATGATGAAAAAGAAAATTTATCAGATATTCATCAAATTATTTTCCCATTGGCCCCTATTTTGGAGAGAAATATTAAACAAAAAAGAAAAATATGGCAAGTAGACATAATAAAATCCAACAATAAGGTTCATCATATTTATTGAGTATTACCCTTGATCATAAAGGCTGCAATAGTTCGCCTTGCAAGTTAAAAGGAAGGCCCACACATCTCTGTATAGAAATATAGCCACCATAAGTAAATGAAGCAATTAACATTATCTCATTCCAAAAGCACCAACATAAATAATCATGGCAAAAAAAAAACAGTACGTTTTCCAAGTGATAGTGCTATTAAATTAATATGTCAATAGAGGGAAGGAAATCAAATAATGTCCAAGTTATTTGGCTACTTGCTAAGAAAATCGTCCCTTTTGAAAAATTCAGATTACAGCAAAAAGAAAAATATATTTCAAGTTATAAACTATAACAACAACCAATTATTGTCCCATTATATGGGATTGACTACAAGGATAAAACAATGTCATTGAGCTATATCCAGAAAATAAGGGTCCGTTCACTTGGGTGTTTATTTCATGTTTTCTTCTTCTGTTTGACTTTTTCAGCACAAAATTGTCACCTTGTTTTCAAATTATTACCTATTTCTACACAGGAAACATTGAAAAAACTATTTGTCTTGTTAGCTTCTACAAATCTTTGAAAATAGACAACAAATTCAAAACAGGTGGTAGTTTTGTAATTTAAAAGTGAAAACAGAAAATGAAAACAACATTAAATGTGTGCTAAATTTTGAAGAAAATCCATTTAGAGTAAAGTCTTTTTCTTCTTTTAACAAGCTACCCTCAGTTTTTACAAGAGGCTTTTTAGTTTTCTCTGACTATTCATCTGCATGGCTAACCAAATACGAAAGTCTGTGTATTTCCAAAAGGTTATAAATGTAAGAGATTTTGTACTAAGGACAATACTGATATGGCTGTATACAAAAGGGAAGAGTTGAGTTATATAACTGAGGAAAAAAAGCGCCAAACAGTATAAATAAATTTGGTAATGAGGTAGTCTTTCTATTAGTGCAACTGCTCACGACTAATAAACATATTTCTTTGTCTCTAGTACTAATGTTTAAGGGAAAAATAAACATATCATCCAACACTACCAAATATGTTATAGCAGCAGAGATAAAGAAAAGAAAAAGAACAATAACACATCATTGCGAGGAGGATAACTAGGAGCATAACAAGAGAACATATTCTTGCTCACAAAAATAGTCTATTAGTTTCTTTATTTTGTATTTCTCAGACTCATTAATTGTATGACTTTTCCTTTATTTTTCTTTATGAAACAAATGCAAATAGTAATTTTAGTCCAGGTTGTACTTGGGCCTATCTAGTACAAATGGAACGAGGAGATGCAACCAAATGATTGCAATGAAGCAAGGAGCATGAGGCAATATTCGAGCCCAACAAAAGCCCATGCTAAGTTCGGGCATATGAAAGACAAGGCAAGATCAATGTGAGCCGAGCAGGGAGAGTATGACAAAAGCATGGATACCATGGAGATGATCTTGACCCTAGATCTTGTCACCAAGTGTGAAATTTACACCAAAATGAAATAATTTATAACAAAGTTGGCTCCAACCAATAATGCGCTTACAAGAGAATTCTATTCCTTCAGATCTTTATATTGCTTGGTCATTCAGGTAAGAGTTTAAAAGAAAAGCATTAAATATAAAAGCTGGTTTTAATTTTACTAAATCAAAAGCATGAAGAAGAAACTGCAGAGAAAAAAAAATCAAACCTGTATGACCAATCTAAAATGGGATTCACCCTCATGAAAGGTGGCCACCCAGGTGAACTTGGGGAGAATTGTTCTTGACCAACCTGTAAGGTAGGAGCACACATGTAAGAATAAAATACAGTTTTTTATAAACTATATGGTAATAAATTCGTTGAAATCAAGCATACATATTAAGCTTTTACTTTTTACTAAGGCCATACACTTGACGTTTTGTTCAAAATTGACTCTGAATGAACATGTTTGAGAATAACCTTGAGGAAGTAAAAGTGGTAAATCAAGATTGTGGTAAGTAATTTGACGAATATCTAAATATTGTATAGAATAGAAATTTGAGACATTTTTTCAAGAATGTGTTAGTGTTAGGCTTTTGAAAACATTTTCAGGTCTGGCCCAATATATGAAAAGATATATTTTGTAAGAACTAATAATAAAGGGAACCTCAAATGAAAAAAAAAATGTATACTGCCGAACTTCTTGATCAATTTCAATATTCACATGCATTAGAAGATCTTTAAAACAAGATGATTTTGCACATGTGCCCCAATTATCTTTTCCTCAAAACTTAGAGTGATCTATTTATCCATATTCTGATTACTAGTGGGTAGAATTCTGGTGATTTTCAAACTAAAAGCAAGACTATACAGAAATTGAGGAACCTAAATTTAAGTTGAATTTGCTCTATGCACAAATTCCAGTGATTTTGTGCTCGCTATAACATGGAAAATTGAAGGTTTAGCATTTAAATATTTAATGCATGCTAAAATTGTTCAGTCATTGTAGTATTGGCACATCATAAAGTATACATAATATGTATAATGGTCATTTATTAATGAGACTAATAACTATGCTGAGGTATTCTAGGAGCACTAGAAGTTATGAGCCAATGCAAGTTCCATTTTATGGTATAATAAGCATCGTTCTTGTGATGGTTTAAGCTATTTTATCTTTGCTAGATTGCAACTTCCAGAGTAATGAGTATGTAGCTTAGCTTTTCCCTTTATAACATCTATATATCAATAATTATATAAATGTGCAGTTTTACGAAAGATGTTCATATATTTTGTATTGCTTTTAGTTGTGGATTTTAACATAGCCCCAAGCACCATTCAAATAAAATCTTGCTTTCAACAAGTTTGCAGAAAACAGCATTGAGTTTTGGACAAATAGAAGATCAGAGGATATATAATTTAAAACAAAAATCTGTCTCATGGTTAAGAAATAAGGATACCGCAGTGGGGTCTCCAATTCGAACTCCAAGAAAGATAGCCCGAATTGGCTTTTCTTTTAGCAAAGCCTCCAAACCAGATTTGAAATCTAAGCTAATGGTGTCGATTTGCAAACCATATCTGTTCAAGAAAAAATCATCAATTGTTCCACCTTTAAGGGATGACAACTCTCCAAGTTAGAAAATTACAACTATAAAATTAATATAGGATAATATCACTTCAGCATATTATCTAAACTGCAGTGACGAATTAAAGAAGTATATAAAAAAAAATCCAAAGGAAGAAGTTTCACTCACGTAGCGGCAGTATCATAGGTAAATGAGTTTATTTCTGGGAATGCACAAGGGCTCTCGAAATATATAGTTCGAATTGGAAAATCTTGGAAATCCCCATTGACACTATTTTGCCCCTTTTTATGCAAGAAATAGCCAGCCCTGAGTATGTGCAACAAAACCTGCATGCCAAAGCTCACTGTCATCATTAATGAAGCCATAGATTCTGATGAGTAATAAAAGATAACAAATATTAATACATACTGTTGAATCTTTTCCTCCATTGAAGCTGAATGCAACCTCTTCAATGCTGTAGGAAGAAATACATTGTACGTATAGACATCAGACAATCAGCATTGAAAAGATAGATAGTCACCGAAAATCATTTTTTTTTTCTTTTTACATTCATAATCTAAAACAGGTATGACTTAAAGCAAATGAAGTAGCCAAAACACCAAAATGTAGGGAGCATCATTCTATGATTTATGCACTCATCCTTAAAAATCAAATTTCAAATCCCAAATTCCGAAATCATCCAATGCAATGTTCTTCCTATAAAGCTACAAGAGTCAGTAAGTTGTTTCAAATTTCAGCGAGCAGATATCGTGCTTTCTTCATAAACTTTAATACAGTTACAAATATATATATATATATATATGTATATAGTTTTCTATCCTCAGTATTCACCGGTAACTTAGACCAAATCGCCACAGGCTGTCACTCTTTACATCATTCTTTCCAGATAACACATTTCCAGCAACATTTTCAGGTGAGCAGACCTAGAAACATTTTCAGAAACAGTTTGCCCCTAAGAGAATAATAATCAAGGAAGGAAATTCAATACACCCATACTCTCGTTAAATAGATCAAACATAAATCAACAATTCAGCAATGAGACCCGAGTAACAAAAATCAAGTCAACAGCACATAACACTCTTCTTCTCTTCTGATTCATACTAACCAACAGAAAAGGGACAAAAGAATCAAATCCCTCACACATGAAATCCAAACCCATCTCATGCAAAGGTTTAGAATACCAATCCCACAAATTGCACGTCCATTCTCAGAGGAGACAAAGAACAACTTACGAATACAGAGTCAAAGCTCTCTGAACAACATAGGTGGCGTTCTTGTACTTGGTCTGAAGTCTTCGATCGTCACACTCTCTGATTGCTCTATCGATCTCCATGTTGAAAAACCTGAGAATAACAAACAAAGCAGAATCAGAACAAAAGGGGTTCCGAAAAAATAGGAAAAAGGACATGTCTTCCGAGAAGCAAACGTGGATTGTCGTCAAAATGATACCTTGAAGCGAATTGGAGATGGGGTGGAGCGAGAGTGAAGAAAGTTGAAAAGGGTGAGAAGTGATTGAATGAATAATTGTGGCGTTGTCAAAAAGGGTTGGATTGGAGTGAGATATGAGATATTTGGGAGGAATTGGCAGAATGCTGTTAGTTGGTTGGTTATGTGATATGTGAGAATGAGATAATAGAACAAAACAACAAAACAGAAACAATGATGGATGGATTCTTTCTTATCTACGTTGTGTTGTCTCAGCGCAGCGCAGGAAAAAGGTAGTAGCTGCTCCCACGAAATTTAAGAACTGGATCCAGAGTCACACTCTTCTGCCAAAACCAAAAAATGCAAAGATAATTCCCCAATTATAGCCCAAGGCTTTTCTTTGATTTTTTTTATTTTTTTATTTTCTTCTTCAAACTGCACTAACAAAATTATTTTAGAAAAACCTCCACATTAATTTGTAATTAAATACTAATATAATTTTTTTTTAATTTTCATTACACAACTCACTTGAAAAATGTTATTCTATATATAAATATAAAATTAATGTAGCAACCAGTGCGTTGATGAATTGTCCCATAATTGTTTTAGTACGATTTATTTAATGTTCTAAATTGGACATAATAATAGAAGTTTGAATAGTTTACACGTTTTCATCTTTTATACGGAAAGAAAAGATACAAAATTAATTATAAGTGCTAATTAAACAAGTTCTTAATTTTTTATAAATGTCAAACCACTATGAATTTCGTAAAAAAGACGTGTCTATGGATAATATCCTATTATACCACTGAGATTTGCAAATATTTTTCTTGCCAGCAATGTCATGGAAAAGATCATGAAATATAGAAAGAAATTTTTAAAGATTAGTAAAAAAAAATGTAAATGTTTTATTTATTTATTTTTCTTACTATTCTCATGCATATTCCTTTCTATATCGTAAGGAAATATACGGAAGGTTGTCGTTTCTTCATTTTTAATAATAAAAGTATTTGCAATTAATAACAAAAGAAATAAAATGTCAACATTTATGCAAAGAAAATAAGATAACGCCAGGTAAAACATTTGATACATTAAAGTGAATCTTTGAAGTAAGAAACAACAAATCAATCAATGTATGTCGTTTTTCTATTATAACAGTTTAAATTTTTTTATTATAAATTAAATATATATTTCAATTATTGTCTTATTTGTTTAGTAAAGGTATTAACTATTATATGTGTTTCATATACTCTTTCTCTTCCTTTATGGATAACTTACACTTCGCATTTTGTGTGCTTTAACTTGTAATATATCTCTGTTATTTGATTCTAAAACAGCTTTATAGTTGCTTTCTACGTAAAACTTACTTGACACAGTTAACAACAATATCGATTCACAGGAATGCATGCATAATATATACTTATTATGCATATTCGTTTGTTTTGTTCGACATTTGTGTTTTGTCTGAAGCCCAAAATTTCAACCTAGTAAACAGAAAAAGATTATAATGAATCATGTTTGAGTGTCAGTCATATCAACTCCTAAAAAAGGTGCACAAGGAAAAGGAGAAGAAAAAACATAGAAAAGGGGAGAAGGGTGGATTCCACACGGCAATTTGACGCATTAAATTGCTACTTTGAATTGTGAAAGCTCACAAGAATATTCGGATGTCCAAGTTAGAAGAATTTTTAATGGTGATAAGTGAGACAAACTATTGCTAATTATTTTTAATATAAGTAAAGATAAAGCCAGAATTATTTAAATACTCCTAAAATAAAGAGACATAAAAAAAACATTTGAAGAAATTGTATTGAACAAATTTCGTTGGTTTCTTTATTTAAATTTAAACAATCCAACTAATAAAACTTAATCTTTTTCCCACTTTTATTTATTACAACCCCTTCATTACTAAAATACAGTCTCAAGATTGAAATGTACAAGCTTTAAATGATTTTCTATGACTTTGTAGCTTCTTCCCTGACAAGGAAAAATGGTAGGTGGTAACAGATGAAATCAGTAATTATTCTTGCGTAACATCAATTACATTTTAGGCACATTCCCGAACAGTAAAATTACGATTTTACAATTTTGCATTTGATGTTTCTTCCTGCACCCCAATCAATTTTTTCCATATTTGCTTTTCTAAACACACTAGACTAATTCTGGAAATTTTTGTTGGAAGACACTTATCCCACCTGTAATGGAGTGCAGGAAGAAACATCATTGTGCAATTATTAAAGCCCAAAAAGGCAGTTGGTTAGTGGGGACAAGTTTTGGGCCAATGCTTCCGGTTTCCATACTTTCTTCGTGCACCCCATATTTGAAATACCAATTATACCCTTTTGGAAAAAAAAGATGGAGTGTGTTGGTTTCTTGGATGTGTTTTGGTGGTGGCTGGTAATGTTGTGTGGTGGTCAGTGGTCGTTGAGCATGTTTTTCAAGTTATGTAAGAGTCATTTGAAGATGGTGATGACAATTAGCAGAGTTCCTTCTCGTGAAAAACATGTTTGGTTTTCTATGAATGGATTTAGATGGGATCACAACTCATTTATAATTCAGACATTTTCATATGTACGAAACAAAATCAAACCACACCACTTTATAAAAACAGTTTAAATCCAAGGGAACAGTGTTACAGAAACAGTTAGGTTTTTTATTTTTCACAAATGATTCAGTTTTTTATGGTTTGGTTCAGAATGGTTTCTCTGAGTTCGATTTTTTCTCGAACTCGCAATACAACTACAGGAGAAAACTGTTGAACAATTCGAAGGCAAATGCATGTTCTTTCCAAATTTCATTACGCATTCCAATAATTAAAAAATGTAACTGGTCGAGTGAATGTTTGCTGCAGCAGCTACATAACAAATCTAAGGTGTTGAAGACATAAACTGCTATTAAAGCTTATTTGTGCAGCTAAGAGAACTAACTATACTTTCATTCAATAATAAAACTATTGCAGCTCATATAAACAATTTGATTCAGTGGCCTCTGGACATAAATAAAACTGAGATTCTCAATTAAATTTGCAGTAAAATTATCTTCCTTCTAATCATAGAGACCTTCCTCCTGCCAAATTTTAACTTAAAAACTTATAATGTTCATGCAGAACCCGGCAAGTATTCTTACCATAAGTATTCCCCGGAATTTGATATGAAAGGAGTGTATCTTAAAAGAACTTACTGATAATAAAGTTATGGTTGTTGGAAGGTTCTTGACATACAAGCACATCCTCGTAAATCTGTGTCATGCTGCAAGATGTCTTAGATATGTTTTGGCAACATGAAATGGATAATGGTTCCAAAATCCTTAGGATGGATTACAAAGGCATAAACAATAAAGGTGATATTGGATCTCCCATTTTATAATAAGCAAAAGTTGGTGCTACAACCGCACAAAACCAGTTATTGGCCATATTTATCTAGGCTTACTGAAATTGAAAATTCCCTGCACCTCTGGCAAGAGAGTCCGATAATTAACATAATGTACGAGTATAACACGCAGATGAAAAAACAGTAATAAGACTAGCCTTTCGTTTTTTAATACGAAGAATAAACTAGGTGTTCAATAAATTTGTCCAAAGCAATCTTCACTGTGCTTGTATTTATTTAGCGCCTATTCTTATGTTAGTTTCATAAACAACTTAAATGATCCAGTCACTTTTCATGATGTAGCTATATAGCAAATTTAAAGTCTAACGTGATTAAATAATGAGTATTTTTCTCTTCTAAACGAAGGAAAAAGTATAACTACACGATTGACTGAGCATCCCCCACTTATTTTTCAATCATATTGCAAGAATGAGTGAATATTGGTACTATGTATATATCACCTTGTAGCTAAAACTTTTGGCGGCTTCTCTGACTTTTTTTATCGATCACAAACCCATTCTAGTAACAGGATAACTCAGCTACACAAGAAAATTAATATACGTGAAATTATTGCAAAACGAGGCACATATCTCANATCACTTAGGGTGTGTTTACTTGAGGGTAATTGGGGGAGAGTGATAAGGAGAGAGTGATTGAGTAGATTTGAGAGGATTTGAGGGTGATTTTTTTTGTGTTTATTTGAGTGGATTTAAAGGTGATTGAGAGTGGATTTGGGGGTGAAGTTTGTGAGAATTAGTGTAGGATTTGATTGATGTGACAGTTTTTAAAAATTTGTTTAATTAGTAGAAATTGAAGATTACCAAAATACCCTTAAGTATTAAAGTAATATAAAATGATATTTGTTAATGTTATATTTAATTGTAAAAATGTTTATTAAGAGTAAAAAATTAAAAATAATTATTTAAAATAATTTTTAAAATGTAGTAAAATTATAATTTAAAAATATGATAAAATTGTAATTATTAATATTATATATAATTTAAAAATAATAATATAAAGAGAAGAAAATAAAAATTAGTTATTATTATTATTATT
>NC_028353.1:5078694-5086435 GCF_000741045.1 Vigna radiata var. radiata
TTTTTTTTTCGTAATTTTTACTACCACTCAGTAAAACTTGTATTATTGTCGCATTAATTATTAGTCAATATCTCTTATAATGAAAATATATTTCTTAAAAACTAGTTATAAATCAATATTTTGCATTATCAAAATTCTGTTTTGCTCATGACCCTTTTATAGTCATCGCAGAACATAAGTTAATTGGTTAAGGATACGCCTTTCCTGGAAGGTTGAGATGTCGAAAGAAAATTTTGGAAGGTTAAAAAATAAATTATAAACAAATTAACAAACAAATACAAAATAAAAGCAACAAGGAAAGAGATGAAATTGTTTCTATCTCTTCTCCTTTGCACTGTTGATATCTCCTCAGGGTATCCACATTGGCTAGGTATTAAGGCCCCTGCACATTCAAAATTCTTTTCATCTCCAATAGACAAACAACATTTTGCAAAAACTTGTAGACACACCAAATTTATAAAGAAAAGCGAAATTCGGAGAAGAAACCAATCTCATATCCGACAAGAGTGTTTCTTTGGCAATGTCACTTATGGATTTGTTCCAAAAACAAATGTCCCTGCAACAACAAAATTACTTGGACATCAGAAACATTATTGAATTTTCTTAAAGCATCTGTAAACTGGAACAGATATGGTAGGTAACTCACCTAGTGAAGGCATTAGAAGAGATAGCACGACAATCCCAGCAACCTTGAGTTGTACACCAACTTTGAGCATGTCTTTGATTTCTATGTGTCCAGTGGCAAAGCCAACTACATTTGAAGGTGTTGAAGTTGGAAGCCAGAAAGCAAACTCGGTTGCTTTTCCTCCAGGTACCATGAGAAGAAGCGGGTGCACATGCATAGTTCACAGCACCTTCACGTACATCCACTTTGTTCACAACTCCTTCACCTGCAACACAAACAAAAAAAATGGTTATGGTGCTGCATCTACTCGTGCTGCTTCAACCATTGTGGTGCTTCTTCTTCATTGCCACGCACTGCTTCGACACACTGTGCATTCTCCACTCTACTCCATGGATGTCCTCATGTCGGGCTCCTGCAAGGACTGCTCCTCCATGGACCTGCTCATGTCCTTAACGTTCTCCACGCGCACCATCTACCCCTCCTCATGGTTACGCTGCTGCATTTACTCGTCCTCATGCTTCAACGATCTAGTCTGAGGTTGCTTCCACACACTCCGTCGACGCTGGTACATGGACGTCGTCATGTCCGCCTACTGCTGCATGGACCTCTGTTGTCCTCACCGCTCTTCACGGCCACCAACCGAACCAACATCATAAAATCAACAAAACCCAATGGAGGAAGCATGGACGAAGGATGGAGGAAGCGTCAAGCGTGGTGTAATCAAATCATGCGTGGTGTAATCGAATCAAGGAACTAGTAACCGGATACACCATTAAAAGAAAGGTTGTAACCGAATACAACCAACGTGTAACCGGATACAACACCCTACTTTTCTCTCACTTTGCAGCGTATCCGAATACGCAGACCCCATAATCGGATACAACTTCCTTTCTGCAACCGAAAACGCCACGCTCTCCATCATCAACGTTTCTTCCTGCTTCAAGCTGAAGTCTCCCATGTTCAACGCATCTTCATCATCAACAACGCCACCGGCCACGGTCCAGGATCACCACACACCATTCTCCATTCATATTCATCATCAAATGGCTACCTATCCAAGCTCTAACCTCCAAAATACGCAGACCCCCATCACCCGGCTGGAATCGAATACTGGGGGTTGGATTCGAGTACGGTCTGTGCATGATTTCTGCTTTCTCTCAGCTGTTGCAAGAAGGGCATAAAAGCCATTTCACTGTAATTCATTTCAAATCTTCGCGTTTGTGCGAGTGACACAAAAAGGTGATATCCTGCAATTACCTTCAATTCATCGCTCGATGATCAACCCAAGTGAACATGATTTTACGTTCAATTCATCGCTCTCTCATATTTGTGAATAGTGTTTCACCCTCAAGTGAACACAGTCTTAAGGTTTTATTCAGAGAACCATTCCAATGAAGCAGTAACAGTGAGACATATTTATTTTAATCACCATAAAAATAAAGAACCTTCTATATATTAATAATCAATCAAATTAAACAAAAAAAACTAAATCAAGAAAATAACAGATTACCAAAGGAATTCAGAATTTACAGTGAGGAAAAAACTTATCTACGAAAATAATGGTGTTATTTACGGTATAGGGTTTGGAGTTAAGGGTTAAGGGTTTAGGTTTTAAGGTTTAGGGTATAGGGTATATGGTTTAGGGTATAAGGTATAAGGTTTGGGGTTTAGGTTTTAAGTTTTACGGTTTAAGGTTTAGGTTTTACGGTTTAGGGTTTAGGGTTTATGATTTAGGGATTAGAGTTTAGGGTTTAGGGTATATGGTATAGGGTTTAGGGTATAGGGTATATGGTTTAGGGTATACGATTTAGAGTATAAGGTTTTGGGTTTAGGATTTAGGATTTAGGATTAGGGTTTAGGGTTCAGGGTTTAAGATTTAGGGTATAGGGTTTAGGGTTTAGGATTTAGGGTTTATGGTTTAGGATATAAGGTTTAGGGAATATGATTTAAAGTTTGGGGTTTATAGTGTATACTTTAGGGTATAGGTTTTAGTGTATAGGGTTTAAGGTATAGGGTATATGGTTTAGGGTATAGGGTTTAGGATTTATGGTTTAGGGATTAGGGTTTAGGTTTTACGATTTAGGGTTTATGGTTTAGGGTTTAGGGTTTAGAGTTTAGGGTTTAGGGTTGGGATTTAGGGTTTATGGTTTATGGTTTAGGGTTTAGGGTTTAGAGTTTAAGGTTTAGGGTTGGGATTTAGGGTTTATGGTTTACGGTTTATGGTTTAGGATTTAGGGTTTAGTGTATAATGTTTAGGGTATAGGGTATATGGTTTAGGGTATAAGGTATAGGGTTTTGGGTTTAGGGTTTAAGTTTTATGGTTTACAGTTTAGGGTTTATGATTTAGGGTTTATGGTTTAGGGTTTAGGATTTAGGGCATATGGTATATGGTATATGGTTTAGGGTATAAGGTTAAGGGTTTAGGGTTTACCATTTAGGATTAGGGTTTAGGGTTTAGGGTATTGGGTTTAGGGTATATGGTTTAGGGTATATGGTTTAGAGTTTATGGTATAGAGTATAGGGTTTAGGGTATATGGTATATGGTTTAGGGTTTACGGTTAGGGATTAGGGTTAGGGTATATGGTTTAGGTTATAGGGTTTAGGGTATTGGGTATAAGGTTTAGGGTATAGGGGTTAGGGTATATGGTTTAGGGTTTAGAGTATATGGTTTACGGTTTATGGTTTAGGCTTTAGGGTTTAGGGTTTAGTGTCAGAGTGTATGGGTTAGGGTTTAGGGTTTAGGGTTTGGGTTGTATGGTTTATGGTTTTGGGTTTAGGTTTGAGGGTATAAGGTATATGGTATAGGGTTTAGGGTTTAGGATTTAGGATTTATGGTTTAGGGTTTAGGCTTTATGGTTTAGGGTTTAGGGTTTAGGGTTTAGGGTTTAGGGTTTAGGGTTTAGGGTATAAGGTTTAGGGGAATAGGGTTTAGAGTTTGAGGTTTATGGTGTATACTTTAGGGTATAGGGTTTAGTGTATAGGGTTTAGGGTATAGGGTTTAGGATATAGGGTATATGGTTTAGGGTATAGGGTTTAGGGTTTAGGTTTTATGGTTTAGGGTTTAGGATTTAGGGTTTAGGTTTTAGGTTTTAGGGTTTAGGGTTTAGGATTTATGGTTTATGGTTTAAGGTTTAGGACTTAGGGTCTAGGGTTTAGGGTCTAGGGTTTAGGGTTTAGTGTATAAGTTTTAGGGTATGGGGTATATGGTTTAGGGTATAAGGTATAGGGTTTTGGGTTTTGGGTTTAGGGTTTAGGGTTTATGGTTTAGGGTATTTGGTATAGGGTTTAGGGTATAGGATATATGGTTTAGGGTATACGGTTTAGGGTATAAGGTTTAGGGTTTAGGATTTAGGGTTTAGGGTTTATGATTTAGGATTTATGGTTTAGGGTTTATGGTTTAGGGTTAGGGTTTAAGATTTAGGGTTTAGGGTATAGGGTTTAGTATATGGTATAGGGTATAGGGTTTTGGGTTTTGGATTTTGGGTTTAGGGTATGAGGTATAGGGTTAAGGGTATATGGTGTATGGTTTAGGGTATAGGGTTTAGTGTATAGAGTTTAGGGTATGGTGTTTAGGGTAAAGTTTATGGGGTTTAGGGTTTAAGATATAGGGTATAGGGTTTTGGGTTTAAGGTTTACGGTTTACGATTTGGGGTTTATGTTTTAAGGTGTATGGTTTAGGATTTAGGGTTAGAGTTTGAGATAGGGTTTATAGTTAGGGTTAGGGTTATATAAGTGGATGGATGGTGCAAAAATCAGTTAAAAGAGGCTATTGATAGGATCTGTGAACCTCTCATTTGAAGCGCGTGCTTGGATAGTAATATAAATGGATTTTTTTAATGTTACCAAAGAAGGCTACATAGCCATGTATATTGTGCTTCAAGTTATTATTAAGGGTGGCATAGATTTTTTCTGGTAAAAGACCGCCATGCCTGAGTTCGGTTTGTTAGTGGTATGGGGATTTGAAACTCTTGGTACAACTGGGGTAACCTGAGGCGTTACATGGGTGGGTGCTGAGAACTGGTTGAGTTCTCGTCCCCTCTTGATTCACCATGGATGGTGTTGATGGATGAAAATGAATCTTAATAGTTATGAATGGAGATGATTGGGATGAACTCCAACTTACTGTTGCAATGGTGGCTTTTCATACAAAGGAAATAATATTTAATTAAATTCCTAACGTGTTATAATATATATATATATATATATATATATATATATATGGAGTTTCCTAATAATTATAAAGAAAAAATTATAATACAACTCTCCAATTAAAAATCAATATCAACTCATCAAAGTAAAAAACAAATGAACAAACAAAACAAAGTGAGTGTATATAGGATTTGCTAACGTATATATAAGTTTTTTTTTTCAATTGATACATATTAATTATATATATATATATATATATATATATATATATATATATATATATATATATATTATCTTCTAATTATAGCATTTGTCATTGGGAGGCACAATGCTCCCAATATGTCCCAAACTCCTACAAGCCTTTTTGGTATTAACAAAGTTTGTCAAAAGGCTTTTTGGAAATCATTTCCCATCCTATGATATTTCCAGCATCATGTATACTCCAAGCAGCCCCTGTTTGATTTTATTCTCCTTACAACTATATTATATATAATATTTTTAAGGGTTGTATGAGATCATGAAAATTTTCATAAATTAATTATAATTTCCAATAAAATTAAATGTTATAAATTCGCATTTGCAAAACTCTGTAAACAATTTCTTATACTCAAAACTTGTTTAACATATGAAAATTTTAATCGATGTTAATAATTTTTATGAATATTTTTTTGTTTTTAGATCCAAGAGTTTCATGATAATTTTAAATGTTATTTTTTTTTCCTCAACTATCGAAATATTTTCTAACAACAAAACTATATTATGAATTTTAGATTCTAAAACAGATAATATTTTAAATATAATAATTAATTTAAAGTATATTGTTTTTTAACAAACTTGTATTATTGCAGATAAAAACAATAAAGAAAATTTGTATATTATATGATCATAAAATATTTACTTTCTATAACAATTATAGAAAAATTATCATAAAAAGAACTAATAAAATATACAAAAAAAAAAAAAAACTTACTTTTTATGATAATTAAAGCTCTAATTGTTATAAAATAATATCACTTTTTTCTATGACAGCTAGTAATAGAATCATCATAGAAAGTATGTATTTTCTTTTCAATTTGTATGGTTATTTGTTTCTTACTTGCATAATAAAATCTGTATAATAATTCTCGAACAGATTTTGAAATAATTCGATTCGTGATTGGAGTGGTAGATATACATGAAGCCATATTTCGTGTATTTCATAAAACATATGATATTTTGCTAAGCACAAAACTAAAATATTTATGGCTTTACAAGAAATGTATAAGCATAATTTGACACAAAGCAATTCGTGTACTCAAGACACATTTTAGCATTATAAAGGGGTTTGATATTCTGTCTTTTACGATGAATATCAGATAAACTGATAAAATACCAACAACAACATCTGAGGGTATTAATAGTTAGGTGGTCTGTCTTCAGTCAAGACAAAAAAATCAAAAGTGCCATAACCTAATTTCGATATAAACTTTTGTAAAGCATTGCATCTGGTAAATAAATACAATATAAACTACATCTATATAGGCTAAAAGTATATAAGATTAATGAAAGGGAAAAAAAAACCTATAAAAGGAGTCCTACAAGATGAGTGAATGGGAAAATAAAAATTAATATATTTTATAATTAATTAATTTTCTATAATAGATTTAAAATTATTGTTTTCATTTTCTAAGAATCTTAAAGAAGATGAAAGATTTGTGTTAGTTGTTGAAAGATCATATCGTATTGATAATGAATTATATATGTGATTGAAAAATCATCAATGAATCTTCTTTCATTCTTTTTCTGTGATTTGATGTCTTTCTAAAAGCCACCACATATATGTATCAGCTACTCTACCACAAAGTTCATATCTCAAATCAACTCCTTTTGTTAATAATTCTCTTTAATCTTAAATTAGTTATTGGTGTATTCTTGCAACTTTCATATATATATATATATATATATATATATATATATATATATATATGGGTTTGTTAACACGCGTACGCCTGTTTTTCAGTTGGTACGTTTTAAAATTACAACCTAAAATTGAAAGAATTATACTTCTAGGGAGCTCTTCTATACCTATTTCTTTAATTTCCTTATGTCCCTTTTTTTATCACTGAATCAACTTTTAAAGGCGTTTAGAATAAACTTTAACCACTGTGCAAGATAAAAAACAGTAAAATCTTTGAGATTTGGAAAGAGTAACATAAAATTACAAAGTTTATATTCATTTTGCACACATTAATAAATATAAAATGATTACAAAAGAATAAACTTTTTCAATTTTTAAAAAATATCTCTGATTCAAATTACCACCACCATCTTCAATTGGGTTGAGATGAGAGAAAAAATGTTGGAGTGATGACAGAGAAAATGTTGAGATGAGAGAGAAAATATCTCTGATGACAAAGGGTTTCTAATTATTTTTTTTCAATTGGGGCAAGAGTAGGGATGACAGAGAAAATGTTGGAATGAGAGAGATGACAGAGAAAATGTTGAAATGAGATAGATGAAAGAGAAAGAGTTGAGAGGAATGAGGGAGGTGAGTAAGGGTTTGAGGGTTTTTTTTTTTAGTTTTGAGAATGAAAATTATTTAAATATCATTGACCTTAAAACTTAGAATCCATGATAAATGAGGGTATTTTTGTCTACTATAATCCGGTACACATTGTTAAAACGTACCAACTGAAAAACAGGCGTACGCGTGTTAACAAACCTATATATATATATATATATTTGCTAACTTGCGTACGCCTGTTTTTCAGTTGGTACATTTTAGCAATGTGTACCGGGTTTCAGTAGACAAAAATACCCTTATATCATGATTTCTAAGTTTTAAGGTTAAGGGTATTTTAATTTTCATTCTCAAAATTAAAAAAATAAAAAAAGAAACCCCCAATCCCTTATCCACCTCTCTCATTCCTCTCAAACTTTCTCTTTCATCTCTTTCACTCCAACATTTTCTCTGTCATCCTTACTCTA
>NC_028353.1:5087265-5137662 GCF_000741045.1 Vigna radiata var. radiata
TATATATATATATATATATATATATATATATATATATATATATATATATATATATAAATAAAAATGAAGATTATGTTTCATGTGGCAACCATAGAAGAGAAACAAGTAATGTCATCAATACAATTTGGTAACTAGGAAAAGAAAAGGAAGATTGTGCCTAAATTTTAGTTAAGAAATTATGTTAGACTGAATACAGGTTAAATCTAATATTTAATGAGTAAACAAAATACTTTATAAGTCATATGTTGTGCAAAAATATTGAATATTATAATAATAATTATTTTAATTTTGTAATATAACATTTATAATTTTTTTACTTATACTTCTGATGAATCTTATTTTAATCCTTATTATTATTGTCATTATCATGACTAAAGAAACAATTTTGTTATACTATTTTTAGTATTATTTTTAATTAAATAACTTATCTTTTATTAAATTAAAACAATTTGTTAAAGAATAAATAACCGTACATTTTTTTTATTCAAAAGTAATTAAAAATTGCAATAATTTTTTAAATCTTCTTATACCATTAATAAAGAATATTATCTTCTTTTTTTACAAACCTTTCTTCTAGTTTTATATTTTATATTTAAATAATTATTTAAAATAAAATAAAAAATAATTATTTTTAAAATTTAAATAATTATTCGTAATAAAAACTCATTTACACAGAAAAAATTACTGATAATAAAATTATAAAAATTGTTTATTTTTATAGTTATTTTTTATAACAACTATTTTATAGTTTAATAAAAACTATTTTAATTATCAAAAATAATTTTGTAATTTAATAAAACTTGTTATAATAATAAAATATACACACATACAACATGTAACATCATAGTATAAATATTGTAAAAGAACAATAACATGATTAATAATATAAAATAGTTAACAAGACGAGATGAAAAGTTTCATTACATACATATAGTATAACCATAAATTAAATTTTATATACAATCACTAAATCAAAACTATATACAAAGATTCTTTAAACATCTAAACAAAACATAAGAGGAATAAATATCTACATGTCAACACCATCTCCACCTAAGGTTTACTCAATTGACACGTCATCACTATTTGCTCACACCCATCATATGATCATAGCCAATGCACAAACAAACAATAAAACCCAAGCACAGAAAAGACAAGTAAGGTAAGCTAGTGATACAAAAGAATTCATAATATACATTAACATTTCATACATGAGTCAAATTTCACATAAAGCAACTCAAACATCTTAATCATGTCAATACCTAGACTAGACCATCCGAATATTGTATAAACATAGAGTTATGGCAGGTTCTACATTTATGTGGTGGAACAATTGACTCACTCAAAGCTACCACAAAAGGTTATTCCATTAAAGCGTCATTTGCCAATTGGAGAAAGGTCCCCAAACTAGGACCTCCTAGTATTCTCACCACATTTTACCTCAATCATAATCTCATTCATAAACCATTCAAACATTTCATATATTATACCAAACACACATTAAATCATCAATGTAATCATTATTCACAAAATCATAAAAGTAAGAAACTCAAAACTCAACAAATGAACATGACATTTAGCGACAGAAATCCACCGCTCAGCCTCAGCACCACTGGAAAACTGACGCTCAGTACTTTCCTAGTGCTAAGCCCCATTACCATTAGAAAAGTGGCGCTCAACTCTACTATCTTGAAGCTCAACCCCATACCAGATGACAACACCATATTTTTATGGTTTTTTATGCACCTAAAACTCATCAGTTGATCAAATGGATTCCTTACACCCTATAATTGATGTGAAAATATGTTTATAGTTAAAGCAAAGTACTCCTTTGATCATTAGACCCGAAATTAGGTGTATTAACCCATTTGACATCTCCAAAAGTACCCAAACTCAAATCTACATCTTCTAAAACCAAATTATGCAAACTAAAGGTCTGAACAAGTCATAAATGGTCTAATAATAGACTCCAAACTCTATTTTTGTTCAAACCTACTACATTAAAATCTTATTATCCAATACCACTAAAATAAGACTCAAAACCTTTTTATACCATTCCAACAACTCATACTCACTTCCACATCAGATTATCATCTAAACAAGGCCTAAAATACGTAAAAACTGGCCATGTGGTTTTAACATCTAACCGTTTTCTCGAAATTTATACCATCAAAGCTCCTGAAATTGAGTCTAAAACCTTATAAAACCCAATATATTAGCTAATACCACTTTCTATCTCAGATTTCAACCCTAAACTCCAACAAGTTTTAATTATCGATATAATGTGTCCTAAATTGTTATTTCTCTCATTAGACCCTTAGTTCTAAAATTCACCTCTCAAACCTCCATTTATACTAAATAAAATGATTTATAACTTATTACAAACCACTTTTTCTCAAACTCAACCAATTTGACACCATCAAGCATATCAAGAGTAGCATTCATGAAATTAATCAATTCCAAACAAAATCAGTAAAGTACACCACATCATTCAACCAATTACCATTATTCCAAAACACTTAATACTTAATACCAATCATCTTTAACACAACCAACAACATACATTAGTTATAGATACCATTAAATAGCAATTCATACTCCATAATTTAACTAAAATAAAGCATTAATTTTTCTTACCGTACACCGAAGCTTTAAAAACACTAAAACTCTTACTTATGACTCAGGAAATCCTAAAAACGCTTACAAACCGTAGAATTGAGAACAATGTGAGTCCTTAGGATCATTGATCAACAAGGAACAAGAAAAGAGGGGTGGATGACACATGTTTCATCCCTAAACTAGAGATTTTAGGAACAGAACAATCAAAGAAAAAATGAGTTGAAACTTACTTACTTTATAGAAGAAATTAATCAGGCAAACACATAGACATCACTGATGTAGTTGTTTAGACACCTCTTATCGTGAAAAAGATAACTCAGGAGTGAAATAAAAAAATAAAAAAAAAGGGAAAGAAAATTCCAAAACAAAGTTTTAGAAAAAAGACAAATATTTTAGAAAATAAAATTAGTTTAAAAAATTATATTTATATTATTAAATTATTTTAAAATTAAAATACTCAGTTTCAGTCAAAATTTTAAATTCTTCCACAGTATATGTTTTCAATATTTTTTACTAGTTTTTATAATTTATAATTATATTATTTCAGAAACCCATGTACTTTTACTAATATTAATAATTAACTTAATTTTATTAAGTTATTGCATTTTCCTTTTTTTTAAAGAAACATTATTCCTCAAGGGAAAAGAACCACTAAAAATATTGTAAAGTATTATTTAATATTTTTCAAAATAACTAAAAACTATGTAGAATATCTTTAATCTTTAGTGTATTATTTATGAGTGTAAATGTATTATATTCTTATTGAATTATTTAAACTAAAATATTAATATTTTTTAGTTTGTCTGTCTGCCCATTCGGAATGGTTGTTGATCGGATGCATGGAAAAAATATGCGTTATCTGAATTACTTTGAAATGCGTGTTTATTTATTTTGTTATGAAGACTTTATATAAAATAAAGAAGTAATTATAGATTAAGTATTCACCACTCTCAAATTTATCATTATCACTCTAATGTATCTTAAATTTCATAAAATATATTTCAGTAAAATTTATTTAATTAAGAATGAAATGAGATTTTACAAGTTAAAATTAAACTATTATTTCAAAAAAGCTTAGGTTATTTTCAAAAATAAATATAAATTATTTCATACCTAATAATAATACAATCATTATGGTAGATATATATGTGCAAACATAATTATTATATATATTATACAATTTTATATCTTTTTAAGTACTTTTTGATGTGTACATATAACACAATGAAATTATCTATATATAATGTCATATGCTATATATAATACATATTATAACACGTCTAATAATTATGAATGGAAGTATATGTCTTTTATTATAGAAATGTCTGTTGAGAAAATATTTTCATTTGAACGGAAACTAAAGAAATAAATAAAATTGTTTAATCATGATTCTTTGTTTAGATAATCAAATTAAGATTTAAATAATAAAGAAAAATATTCGTCTGAATTTACAATTCACTTAAGTGATCAAATTATCACTTAAATAAAAATATCATAACACAAAATAATTATATAACAATCCAAATAGGTATAGAGATGCATAAACCACTTGTCTATAAAAAGTTTTGCAATTATAAATAAACATTTTTCTAATACAATGTGAGAATTAAATGATTTAAAATCAAATGAGAAACCATCAATTTCAACAGAATAATAGTATATTCAATTCAAATATAAAACTCATTTTGGTATATTCTTGACATATAGGAATATATTTCAAATTATTAAAAATATAATTCACCGACCTTACTCTATTATATATACATTAATAGCTGTAATTAACTCAACTACTCATACTAAATTATCTATAAATTATATTCTAATTATTTCAAACTTTAATCCAATTCTAACCATCAAATTTATTCATGTACTACAATTACAATTACAATTAATTAACTCTTTTAGTCTCAATTTTTTTATATATTAGTAAAAAAAAGATAAAGATAAAGTTTAAGAACTCGTAGAGTTGATTAAAAAAAACATATAACTAGGTATACTAACAAATTAATCTATTTAGTTAATAAAAACGGAAAAATTAGACAAATAAAAGGAAAAAAAATACATGAAAGAAAAACCTGATTGATTAAAATTATCTTAATATTGATGAGATAAAAACAAGAAATTATCTCAAAATTTTAAAAAATATATAATAAAAAATAATATAAATAATTATAAAATTTAAAAAAAAATCGAAATTTACATATTGAACATAACTAGTAATTTTAATCTTCATAAGTTTATATCATGCCATTGCTTCACTATAACTACCATTATTAAAATATTAATGGAATAATTAGAATATCTTTCATTTTTCTTACCTAAAAAGAATATTTTTTTTACACCTTCACATTATATTATTATTATCACTTCAATAACAAGATAAAAATTGGCTAATATTACCTTCAATAAGTTTGGTTGACTTTCAAGGTCAGTAGATAAAGAAGTTCGCTCATCCCTTATGAAAATAAAAAATAGTATTAAAAAGAAATTAAAAATAAAACATTAACAGGAAAAACGAAATAAATTTGAATTACATATTTGATAGTTTATTTTTTCAAGAGAATTTTGTTGAAAATAATAAATATTAATTTCTTAACATAGTCTTAAAAAGGTTAGCCTTCACTGTTAGTCGGTGGACAAAAATAAATCACAATATTATATAAAATGTCATAATTAAAAAGAAAGTTTATATGTTCTATCCCACGAAGTTACCTGATGAACATGATATATATATATATATATAAATCAAGGATCTGTAGTGGTTACCTATTTGAAAAATTGGATGCTTCCTACTAGCTGTTTACGTGAAAGTTAGTGCAACTTTAAAGTCATAATCTGCATCAATATTTTAAAGTTAAATTAACATAATAAGTGAGTTAAGTGCATCAAATTTCAGTAAATCCAATTAACCTTGTGATTTTTCAAAGAAGAATGTTTGATTATAATGTACAAGTCTGAAGATGAACAGTTAATATAGAAAAAAAATGACTATATATAAAAAGTTAATGATGCTTTTGATAATATTTTAATATTATGTATATATCATTATGTGATTAGTCTGTTTTGATGTTTATAATTATTATTATTGATTATAAAGTAATTTGGAACTAATAAAAGAATAGGATGTAAATTATGTTAAAATGTTGTAAAAAAAAATTGTTAAAAGTATGATCATCCTATATGAAAACCCATTTGAGGATACAAGTGTAATGTTGGCATTGTTACAATTATTGTGCAAAATATATAGTTTTAAAAAGTGAGGTGATTATGCCATTCATGTGAGCCTATACGTAGGAAAACAGAATTCAAATACATTCATTATTCATCATTGGGTGATTGTAACAAAATGAATATTAGCTGATAGGCATATTCAAAATGAAAAGCAAAGGCTGAGTGAGTGTGAAAAAGGCTATAATATAGGCTTTTGTTGGATGAAAAATGTGATTAGAGCAAAAGCATCCACATTGAACCTACTAATCCTAAAACATGAGGAACACAAATTATTCATACTCTAACATGTGTGATGAAAGAAGAATGCATAGAAATAGAAGGTTAATTTGACTTGGCAGAGTTTTTACAAGAAGTGAAGTATTGAAGTTTTTGACTTGTCGGCCAAAGTGACCCTACTGGCCACCATCTTCCAACCTTCCTCCATTTTTCTTCCTCCGTGTGTGACCGACAAAACAGTGCTTGCCCCAATCTTGTAAAATTTGTCTACACATAGAGATCAAGAAAGAAGCTCTCTTGCAAGTTGTAATTGAAAATTGAGGAAGCACAAGTCCCCATTATGCAGCACATTAATTATTTGCTTGCTTGAGACTGCTGCTGTTACTTTCAAATCTATTTTGTGGGGTTATCATTATTTCTACCAATTCTTGAAGCCGTGTGTATAACAAGACTTGTGCTCAATAATAATACCTCCGTGTTCTGTGATTTTGTGGTTTTTTTCAAGGGAACCATGCATGCCTCAAGTTCATGTACTTCAACACCTCATACTTAAATTGTAGTTGGATTCATGGGGCACTGATTCACAAGATCAATTCGAACCTTCTGCTTCCATTAGCAGACAAAATTCAAACGTCAAATTATTGGCTCACCACAGATTTCTTTAACTTTTGTTTTGATTATCTAAATTCACTCATACAACATGATCTTCCTCTCAGTCTACTTATCTGTATATTTGGATTTATAATGGCANAGTTAACAAATTCTGAGTTATTAGCAGAACAGTGAGTGTACCAAAAAAAAAAAACATTTGAGGGCAATTGAAGTTAAATTCTGTATGATTAGTACTTGTCCCTATTCTGAAGGTTTGTTTATACTAAAAATGTGCATTGGTTGCAACCTATATGGACTCATTTTCTTGATTGATCAACATATTAAGAATATAAGGTATATTGTTCTACCATGAGTAAGAAGGATTACTATACGTGTCGATCAATCATTCATGTGCCCCCATTTTCAATCAAATAAAGCTTTGGGGTCCATTAATGGATAGCTACTGACCCACCACTCCATTGATGAAACTCACATGTTATAACACACCGTTACTCACTTTGATTCATGAGAATTGACTAAATCAGAATCTGCCCCACATTGCCTTTCGTTTTAACTTTTATCTGTTTTATCATTTATTCATTGGCTCGCTTTGGTCCTTATATAGACATTTTATGCTTGACTGAATGGTAAGTGACACAACGGGAAGGGAAATTGTGTGGTGAAAAGCACCAAGTGATGGGGTTAATCCAGCTATTGCTTTCACAGCTCAGACAAAAATACCTGTAGCCTTCAATGAAAAGGGAAAAGCCTACAGACACAAGCCTAGGTTCTGGTTTGAATGTGAAAGCCATGCAACACAAAATAAAGAGCCACATTTAAGGCACATCCATCTACCCCTTCTGGATCCCATCACCTGTTTCAAGCTTTCCAACCTAGCTTACAGATTTTGTGTCATAAATAGATGAGGTGTGAAAAAGTAGTTCCTGTGGGAAAAAAAGAAAGTTACACTAACCTAAAGCTGTCAAAAATGCAAGGTATAATTGAATCAATGATATGATATCCAACTATTAAAGACCTCCATTTTGTCTCTAATGATGTGTAAATAATTATTACTGATATGTTTAATTCATCCAGTCCCTCCATAATACCATCATTCGATCTCAAATGGGGGCCCACTGTTTTTCTTATTTATATCAAACTGACTACCACACTATTCTCCCATATGCACCTTACCTTGAGCAGTTTCTCTCTCTCACAACTTTCATTTATACAAAACAGCATCATTCTCCTTTCTGCTAACACTTTAACTAGCTTTTCTTCATGGCTCTCTTTCTCTTTGCTATTTTAATCTTGATGGCCCCTTCAAGCAATGCCTATTGGCCACCTTCACCTGGCTACTGGCCAAGTTCCAAATTCAGCTCTATGAGTTTTTACAAAGGGTTTCGAAATCTCTGGGGCCCTCAGCACCAAAGTCTAGACCAAAATGCATTAACAATCTGGCTTGATAGAACCTCAGGTATGAATCCGATCACTTTCAATGCTCTCTCTTTCTCTTGCATGATATCATTGAAATCTTAATCCACCTTCACTGCTTTGTTTCTGGAGAACAGGAAGTGGCTTCAAGTCGGTAAGGCCATTTCGATCCGGTTACTTTGGGGCTTCCATTAAGGTCCAACCTGGCTATACTGCAGGAGTTATCACAGCTTTCTATGTAAGATATGGCCTCAAGAGATCATATAATAAAGTGTTATCGGTTGAAACTAACTTGAAAGCTTACACTTTTTTCCGTAGTGTAGCTAGTTAATTAATTACTGTTATTAGTGAATATAATGATTATTTGACTAATGGCAGCTCTCAAACAATGAAGCACATCCTGGTTTCCATGATGAAGTGGACATCGAGTTTCTTGGGACAACATTTGGAAAGCCTTACACTTTGCAGACGAATGTTTATATAAGAGGAAGTGGAGATGGGAGAATTATAGGCAGAGAGATGAAGTTCCATCTCTGGTTTGATCCTACCAAAGATTTTCATCACTATGCTATTCTGTGGAGTCCCAAGGAAATAATGTGAGTCACTATACATAATACACTGTTACTCTTTCTGAATGTATGTGTGAGACTGTGGCTCTATTTGAAATTAAATGCATAGATTTTCAGTCCTAATACAAAAGAAAAGGATAGACAAGGTAGGAACTACTTCGTTTTCTTCTGAAGTAGATAGGTAGGAGTGAAGATCAAAGGAACTTAGTAAGATTGGATTCTGTGTATGTGGCATCAGATTGATTGGTTCTTATCATAAGGTGTCACGGTCTGGCCAAAACTGATTGGCTGGACATTTGATATTCAGAATACTTTTTTTATATAATTTTCTATAGAAAAGGACTAAAAATAAGTGATATGATTATAGAAAAATGTAAGAATGGTATAACCGGACTGATATTTTTGTAAGATGAAGTTAAGGCAAGTAGGGATTTGACAGGAATAGACAATCATGTAGAAAAATGGTAGAATCAAGGTCACATGAGTGGCACAAAAAACCCAAGCATCAAAGTGTGGGGTAAGCAAAATCTGCTGACTCCCAGCTAATGAAAAAGCTAAAAGTGACATTTAATTAATTGATCTAGTAGTTCCTTAGAGAACCGTAATTATAAGATGAGTTTCAAGTGTTGAGTGGTGCATATGGTGAATCTTAAAAAAGGGTGTGTCTGATTTGTATTACCTGGTTAACATTGCTTTCACTGACATCGAATTGCGTGTCAGATTCCTAGTGGATGATGTGCCAATAAGAAGGTACCCGAGGAAGAGTGGTGCAACGTTTCCTCTGAGACCAATGTGGCTATATGGTTCAATATGGGATGCTTCATCATGGGCAACTGAAGATGGAAAGTACAAAGCTGATTACAAATACCAACCCTTTGTGGCAAAGTATTCGAACTTCAAAGCCAGTGGTTGCTCAGCCTATGCACCACGGTGGTGCCACCCAGTTTCAGCCTCACCATATAGGTCTGGTGGGTTGACAAGACAACAAAACAGAGCCATGAGATGGGTGCAGAGATACCTGATGGTTTATAACTACTGTCAAGACCCCAAGAGAGATCACAGTCTAACACCTGAGTGTTGGGGTTGAACTTTGAAGTGTTCAAGTTTTCAAGCATTTGGGAGTGAAAAAAATGTTACCTTTTTTTGGTCGCGAAAACTAAAACACTGTTGTCTTGTGATTTGTTTTGTTTTTTTGTTTGAGAAAGTTTCATTTACTTTATGTGGGTCAGTTGTGATGGGGCCCCTATCTTGGCAGCTGCATAATGCAAGTGTACGGGGTTGTGCATCCAAGGCTCTCAAGACACCAGAATATTTGGAAGATTGTGTGTTTTTTTTTCTTTCTTTTAGACAGAGGAAAAGGAAAAGAAAAAGAAAGAGAGGGAAAAGGAATAATATGAATGTCTATGTCCAATGAAATGAAAAATGGGTCGGTGAATGTGTCTCCATTGAGTGCGAATACTAAAAAACCACACACTTTATTTATTTAATAATGTTATTGTCATTTCAATGATGAAAACCAGAACCTCTCTGTCTCTGTTATGGGGAGAGGGGTAAGTGTGTTTTCTTGCATGACTTTTTGGTGCATGTGAAACTTTATTACTACCATGGAAAAGCTTATAGCATGTAAAAAATATATATATATATTATATGTAGCATGATTATGTAGGAGGTTGTGGACCTTTGGTTTCATTGGAAAACAAGTGAAAAGGAAATGGGAATATTTAAAAGAGCATGTAAATCATATGGAAAACTTTATTAATGGATAAATAATTGCATTACTTTTGTCTATGTATTCCATATACGTGTGTTAGGTATTAATAATTGGTTTTAGATTTTTTCTTAAGCAGGTAATGTTTATAGATAATTTGTATTCGATAATAGAATACTTAAGAGGTCATAAAACCCGTGTTAAAAATATATTTTATTTTAATATAAAAAATTATTAGCATGTGTCCTTATTAACTGTAAGGAGTCAAAATCATTTTAAAATAATGTTAACTTGATGTTTGAAATGTAAAAAGAATCTAATTCTGATTTTTAGAATTTGTTGTCTCTTTCAATATATACTTTCTTCACTCCTTTATCCCCTGCATTCTATGTTTAGTTTTTTCTCAATATAGTAAAATGAACTAAATTTACCAGCTTATACTTGGTCAATTAAATTTGTGTCCTTTTAATAGAATTCAACCATATTCCAATACACGTTTATTCTAAAAGATTCATACAAAATTCTAATTAAGTTCGAGTTATATAGTTTTTTTTATTGAATCTATTATTATACGCAAAGGACTAGAAAATATTAAACTGAACCAAATTGATCCTAAATTGAACTATACGTTAAAAACTTAAATTGTTTGGGAAAAAAAAATAAACCAAAATGTTATTTTAAATTAGTTTTAACAAAAGAATTATTCTTAAATTAAACCAAACTTTTTATTTGTTATTGTATTTTATCTACCGATATCGAAATATTATGACCAATGAGAAGATAAATTGGTTACTATTAGACTAAGTTAACGATCTAGATAATCTAAAAAAGTCGTTAAACGAAATTGGATTATGATTAGGTCAATCTTAATCAAAAATTCATAAAGAAAATTATTGTTAAATATAGTAAAAATTATGTATGAGATTAATCTCCTTTTTTTAATATACACATAAGATATTGTATTTATAGCAAATAATAAATATAGGTTAAGTTCAAAATACAAACAAAGAATAATACGAAACTAACTAAAAATAAAAGATAATAGGATATATAATAATCTAATATATCTAACAACTACAAAAACAAGTTAAAAGTACCGTTATTAAAACTTTTTACTAAGCATATTACAACATTAATTGTTTAACCAATCGAACCTGAATTAACTTAAACATCGAAATATCTTTATTAGTTGCACCGGAACAAATAATAATTATATTGAAAAATATTTTTAAAATAAGAGTCAAAATAATAATAGTTTAACTAATTTGATGCATTTAAAATAGTTTACCTTAATTCAGTTTTGTTTAACAAATATATAACTTAATTTCAATTCAATTATAATATAAATTTAATTCAATTTTATAATAACTTAATTTTAAAATTCAGTTCATTTTTATAATAGTTAAATTTTATTATATATTTCATCCGTAGCTAATTGTTTATATTCATCTCATAATGGAATGTAAAATTTTACCTTTAAACCTTAATATAATTAAATTTGTATTTTTTTCATCTCAAATTAGGATTAGTTAGTAATACATACAAATTGAGCTTGGAAGCTTAAACTAATTAAGCAGGTTGGCCAATGCATTATAGTTTTATATCAAGCCATCTCAAACGCAGGAAAAATGAAATGTTAGGCCATTAAATTATGGACATAAATTAAATATATATCTTGTAAAAAGCTCACATAATCTCAGTTTTCACTTTAAAAGTTTAAATTGAATTTGACATTTTTGTCTAACTCAATATAACTTATGATTTACATCAAGCTTTGGACAAACTCTAACTATAGGCTTCCTTTTTTTTGGGATTTAACATCTCATTTCAAAAACATAAATAGAGTAAGTTTTTTTCTCATAACTAATAAGAATTCAAAAATAAATTTAAGTTTGAATTTAATTAGAAATAAAACAACTTAAATAACATGTAAAAAAAATTTAGAAATTTATAATTTAATGTTTTAAATTAGTATAATGTTAATCTCGTTTTTGTGTTACTTTTTAAAAGGTTTATCAATAATATTATAGTTGAATACTCATTTTGATGACTAACTTACCTATATCATGTTTACTACTTATGCAAACTCAAATCCATATAATAAAGTGGGCGATTTAGATTTCATATTTTAAACACAAATTGAATGTAAGTGTTTTAAACTTGGTATCATTGTGATCCAATCTAAAATTATTCACAAATGAGTGTAAAAAAACATTTTTTTTTTTGCTTTCACTTCAAATCTTCTCATCCCAACCTCATATGAAGAAACTTGTACCATTTTAATGAATTTCTAATTGAAAAATATAATGCAGATGAAGTTTTGAAAAAACCACGAAAGTACAAACAAAAAATCAATTCAAACTGATGCCCACCTCGTATTTAAACAAAATTGTTCATAAACTAAGTGTGTAAAAAAAAAGGTTAGAAAAATATAACTTACTAAAAGTTTAATTAAAATTAACTTCACAGATGAAGATGATCCAATATTATATTTACAAATGTTCTTAAAAAATGTAACACTCGCTTCTTTTTTATATAACTAAAAGAATAAGAAAAAACTTTCATGTTTTTCCATCAGTTAAAGTTATAAACGTAATTAGTTGGCAAAATTCAATGGTATTGGTTTATTCGACAGGATTCAATGAATCAAATACACCACTTGCCGATTCATGATTCAGCAAATTCCCTTTAAAAAGTTCTGTTTTGCTCTGAGGTTTGGAATCCATTAAAAATTACTAATTCTATCCATGTGTGTACATGTCAAATGAGTATTTTATTTCTTAATAAATGCTTAAATTATAAATTTTGTTTAATCCTTCATTGGAGATAATAGTTGGTTAAAAAAAATAATATAAATGTATTGATCCCAACATATTGTTGGAAGTCCCACATTGATTAGAGATAAGGCCAATTTATAATATATAAGTGGGATGCAGATCTCACCTTATAAAGTAGTTTTGTGGGGTTGAATTAGGTCTAAAATCTACTTTTTAACACATATTTTAATAGAACCAAAACCTCCTTTTAAATTATGTTCTTAAATTTCTTGGTGAGGAATTGCTAAAAGTCAAATTTACAAAAGAGTAGTAGTTACAGAGTATTTTGCTCATGTTTACTTTTTTAGTTTTCTCCATTAAAAATTAACGTATGCAATAAATATGTATTTTTCTTTATTTGTTATATATAAATAAACAGAGTAGTGTTATCATGCTTGTGTGGTGTATGTCAGAGAAATTCAACAATAATGAAAGGAAAGCAGACATAGAAAACGGTAATCTACTTGGCAGCCTAAAAATGATGAAAATAGAACTCTTGGCCTGAATAACAGAGAATTATTGATGGCTGAAGATGCTGGAAGACGATAATAATGCATAAAGCAGAGGGCCATAATGCGAGGATCAAACAAAAAAAGGTCGTTGGTGGATAGCTTTTAAACCATTAATGGAGTGACAATGATTGCATGTTTTCCAAAACAGATATATGGTTAAGCATTGCTTAATCATTAATTCCCTTCTACGGTTCTGCTCTCTTCATTTGGCATATTTTAAGGATTACTTATTTGATTGATGTAAGATGTTTTATTTGAAATTTTACGCTGACTATACTGGCCCAATGCATGCCTACCTATAACGGCAACACATTGGATATAGTAATTTTTTTCATTCTACCACATTTTAATAAAAAATAATAATTGAAATTAATTTAATCACACGTTCCAATTACATTTTACATTTCAAGATTAATTCCATTTGACTTAATGTAAAAAGGTCCTTCAACTTCAACGTATCATAATGCAATTAAGTAGGGGCCTATAATTAGATAAGGACAAAGAAAACCACTTTCTTAGCATCGTGTAGGCCAGGGCATTATGCTAACCATTTATCTGAACATTTTGTAACAAGTATTAAATAGAATAATGGCAATTCTAAATTTTAAATGTAACTTAGTTATGTGAAAAACTAATTTAATGTCAAAACCACATGATTAAATTTTGAATCAAATTCTTTTTTAACCATAGTAAGGCACTACATAAACGCTCAATACACAAGTTAACAAGCGACTAAACAATTATACAAAACACAAAATCAGAAACTCAATAAACTTAATAACAATCCACAATTAAGAAAACTTTAATCTTCAAACTCGTTCCAAACTCTTATTTTCCAATCTCACTCTCAAACATTTTTTGTTCAACAATTAACCGTATATAGAATACAGACGCCTGGCAGCAACCACAAATTTCGATGTTAAAAAGTTGTTCGAGTGAATTTATAAAAAAAAGTAGTCCACATTGCAAATCGCATGACTACATATCTGCTTACCAAGACTGGTTAATAATATTTTACTCAAACTAGAGGTAAAATTTGTAAAACATGTGGACATAGTTATTAATGACAGTGCTGATCCTATTATTGTCACAATAGCAATTTCAACATTAGTACATTATTGCCCCAATAGTACCAAAAAAATTAATAAATAACACACAACATAATTACAGAAAAACGAAGACTCGGGGCAGAGAAATAACTATTCCAACTACTTTATGGACAGCTAAATTCTAATATAGAATAATTTATAACAAAGATATCAAAGCCAACGATCCCTTTCTTTCTTGAAAGGGTTGCGGTGATCAGAGCAATTGCGAAACAGAATTACCTTACCGACGAGTGTTTGGAATAGAAAAGCTGCAACGTGTTCTCACTTAGACAACCCAGCACGCCGTGTCTAGGTGAGTACCTAAGATCACGGGCCTGAACTGGAATTTTGAATTGCTGAAGAAGTCTAAAAGATGGCAACTCATGCACGACCAAATCACATGTAACTTCATCCCAAGATGCTAACAATCTGCTCTGACTCTCTATGTCCATAATTACACATTTTGGTAGTCTAATTTTACTCACATTTGCATGGGAGGAACCCAACTTTTGGAACTGATGACTACCCATTCTATTGAACAAGACATGAGTGCCCTGTACTCCTTGTCCAGCACTGAGAGGAGTGGCCAACGGTTGAGATAGAGGCACATCCATCGACATGTTGAATTTCGGTCTGTATGAAGCAACAATGTCATCACTGCTAGGGCAATAGGCAAGGGATATGCAGACTCCTTGATTATCAGTTTCAGGAACCACAAGCGGCCTTCACATTTAAAAAAGGTGAAGTATTAGGACAGCTATTTACAGCCAAAAAAAAAAATAGAGGATGACACTTCGTCCATGATTGCTTGCAAAATCACCACTGTCCTCGTGGAACCAAATTAAAATTACGCAGAAGAAAATAGGAATGATCCATCATATAGTATCTTATAAATGCAGGAAAGCATTCCAAAGTCGAGAGCTGATTTAATTAAATTAAAAAAAAATGTAAATTTCAAAAATGCAATACGACTCTAACACAAGAAAATAATCTAAAAAAATTTTGACTATACAAGCAAGGAAGATAGCATGTATGTCATACAAAATGAAGAATAATAGGAGCTAAATGAGTGAAAAGGGAAAGGTACAATGATGGACCAAACATTGGAAATGTACAATTCGTAATGTCGCATACTTTGGAAAACAAAACGAATTGTGCCAACAGGTAGTCTCACACAAATCAAAAAACAAAATGGGTAAAGCGAAATATTTGCCCGTCATAATTGAATATTGTAGGGTTAACTGGATAGTGCCAGCAAATCAAGTTTTGCACAATATTTATTAGGCAATTATAATAACATATACATAAAGCGGACGTCCATAAAAGGCAAGCAGCCTACCGTTCTTCAGAATCAATGTTCCACTGACAAAGGCCAAAGGCAGATGCCGATAGGATGGTTTTAACACCCGAAGAAAGACTTGAAGTTTGTGCAAGAGAAGTGACAGTATGCACAGGGTTATTAGTCAAACCAACTAAAGATTTCATGGGGCCTACAGTTTGACGCATGTCAAACACTAAGATAGAACCATTCTGCAGGAAATTAATATGAAGATTAGAACTTGAAGCTCCCACATCCAATAAATACAAAAACCAAATTGCTGACCTGTAGTCCAGCATATATGTTATGCGAATTGTTCAGATCCCACGAACAAGACCATGCAGGATCCTGTAATAGAATTCAAGGTTAAAAAAACAGAGGTACTACTAAACTATGATGGGAGATAAATTGCAATATCTGAGCAACAAATTAGTAAATTAGCACACATGAAGGTGCATGAAAAAACTATTTTAAAAATCTAATTCTATAAGTAGTTTGGAGAATTCCCTCTTATATACATCGTTTCCAAGGACTTAGAATCACAGGAACTAACGAGGATTGCCTCGCCCTCCTGCTGTACGCTATTCAATATTATTTGGTGCCTGAGGTTGGAGAAAAAAGCTAGACTTTCTGGGATAGTTACTTACAACACTACATCCTTTTTGGAATTCAGTGATTTTCTTATCTGTTATGATGTTGGGTTGATGGTTACTGTAAAAGAGCATCTTTAGAAAACTTTCAAAAGAGATTGGAAACCTTTACTTAGATAGCTTGCGGTCTTTTGGGCTCCTTAAGGTTTTTGGTTGCTCAATTCAAGGAGGATAACAAGTTAAATATACAAGCAATACAAATCCGAAAAAACACAAAACGTAGCAATTATACACTATTGCAACAAGCTTTATTTACTATTAGTTTACCAAACGATAATATTGAATCAAACTTCACCTTTAGATCATAATTGATAACAAGATTGCCACTGTCCAAGCTGTAACACAGGAAAATACACCAATTACCGAGGTTTACTATGTCAAAAAAAAACAATTAGTACTCAATGCAGCTATACCTGAGCACTGATAGTTTCTTCCCCAATGAAGAAAAGAGAGCCATACTACTATTAGAAGGAGAAATATGAAGGTCTTTAACACCACTTGTAGCAGAAGGCAGTAAGATATCTTGCATCTCAGATGGAGACAACAAGCTCATCTACAAAGCCAAGTTTCCATGAAAGTTAAACCGAAATCCTTTTTGCACAAGGGAAACTAAAGCCACATACAAATAAATACATCAAATTGAAGAGTCTTACTTTAGTTAGCAAGTGCATTCCACCTACTTCCTTTGGCTTTTGTGCGATTAATAAAATTTGATTAGAAATGTCCATATCAAAAATGCGTGCACCATCGAGATGAATCTCTTTCTAAAACAGGTACACACTAGTTAAATAAAATTCAAGTCATCAACACAATATAAAATTCTTCTAACAAAATAAGCCTATTATAAGAGGAGATGTGATTAAAAAAAGTACGGTAAAATAGTTCCACATATTTCCATCTTACCATCCTAAACTTTTTTTTTCAAAACCACTTAACCTCCCTGAGTTTGGTTTAAAGTAAACTATCAATTCAATAAATTCCATTAAAGTTCTATGTTTCATGCCACGGCTTTAACCATGGTCATAGTTTTTTCAAATTAAAACAAACTTTGGGGGGCAAACGGGAAAAAAGTTTAAGAGGTAAATAGGGATAGACTAAAAGAGAACAAGGTGAAACTTTTCCAAAGTGGTGATGTTAGGTAGGAGAGGTCAGGGCGAAATGAGATAATGGCATACCTGCAATTCAAAATTACAAATGGATCCCTTTCCACAGTACTTTGGGCCTGCTCTACAAGTTACATTCAGTTAAAGTTGATGTGCCCAAGGCCACAAATTAGCAGGGAAAGAAACTTGAGCAATCAATGAAATCAACAGCAACTTTTTCATGAAAAAAGAGTTTGATGTTTTAGAAAGAAAGTGGGAGTGGGTGCTGGATGAGCAAAAGGAGACAACTTTTATTAGGCAGAAATCAGTCATCTCATTTAAATGCTGAAAGAATTAATACCAGATTCACATCTCCCCTGAGAGTTTCCATTGCGACTTATCGATGCAGATTCCCTGCTCTGCATATCTAGTAGCAGCTGCTCCAAATAAGCGTTTCTCTACAGGCCAAATGTACATAACAGTTTAAGCCATACATACAAAGATCCAAAACGGTCGAAGAGGGTTTTATGATTTGGACGAAATATTTAAACCAGTTTAAACGGCATAAATGTCTGTTCGCAATGCTCCTCAAGAAATGCCTCAATTTTCAACATCAAATTGTCGAAACTATGAAAATGGTTTTTGATGCAAGGTTTCTGTTACAAACTAAATTGAAATGAGAAGAAAAAAAACAATTTAATGGAATAGGGTGAGAAGAACAATGAATAGGAGACCAAGTTACCCTCTAAGGGTGCCCCGTCACTAAGAGCCAACCATTGATCAATACAATGGCAACAAATCTCCCTCTCTCCTATTTCCTCTTCTCCTACTCATATCTAACTAGCCATCTCATTACCATTCTAACTATTAACTTACTCCCCCTTTTTCTTATATCTTAATAGGTTCAGACAAAGTAACAAAAGAGTGGAAGATGTTAAATTACTGATTATAAGAGGCAAACAACAACAGCAAGAGTGGTTATGGTCCAAAAAAGTAGGTTAGGGTTAGAACATGCAACGGTGTGGCATGGCAAATATGACATGGCATCGTCATCTATTTCATATAAAATAAAATATTAGGGTAATGAGAGTGGCTCCAACCATAGTCTTTAAAAGGTTTTCAAATTTGGAAAACCAAAGATTTACTGACAAATTGTTTGTATATTCTATAGTAATGCAGAAGTCATACCTGTGTAAGAGTCTGAACTTGAGAATGCAAGGTGACTTCTCGACGTTTCCATCCCTCTTCTTTCTTGCACCAATCACTGACCTGATAATGTATTTGATATATTGTTTTAACCAAGAATACAGATTCATATTCGAGCATAATCAAAAAGTTCAAAACCCAGACAAAGCCAGGAAGAAAAAGTAGCATGTAAAATAATATTGCATAGCATCCCACTACCTTATTGTCAAGGGCAGCACATTTGGCCTCAAGTGACTGAATTCTCTGTCAACAGCGAAAAAGTAATCAATCAGGTAAGCTATCTTCTTAAAAGGTTTATTTTCACATAAAATGCGCACATAAACATGGCCAAACCTTCTGAGATTCTTCCTCGACCGCAACTACTCGGGAAGCAAACAGTTTCCTCACATCCTTCAACGTACATTTCCTATTACATTGGGGACACTGGGACCAAAGAACACACAAAAGATAAATTTAGAACCATTTTAGGTTGCATAAATTTCAGAAAGCACCTAAACATAGGGTGTATTTTACCTTGCTGGAATTTTTGCGTTGTTGAAGCCATCTTTTGATGCAAGACATGCCATATATGTGTCCACAAGGAAGACAACTGAACTCACTCACCCCAAAAATTCAAAAAAATTCACCACATCGTTCACATATATTCAACAATTTCACCACCACAAAAACTTCTATTAACAATCAGTCACTGTGAGTGGGCGTGTGTGAGTGCATAATTTAGGGCAAAGGAAATGCGGTTGCACCAGATATGATGTTCGCCGTTATTGGTCCAAACATCCATGCAAATAGGGCAAGAAAGACCGTCAATGTCGGTATGATCGTTTTCTTGACTCCCGTTGCTGCTCCCAGTCGCGAAGGAACAAGAAGCCTCGCCTCCGTCGAACCTACGGCGTTTATTCCTCTCCTCTCCCACGCAATCCTGCGATTCTTCGGGGATAATAATTACGTTATCAGTGTCGTGCGAAACCCTAGGGGTGGCCACACCGGGAACGTACTCTTCGTCGTCTTCGTCTTCGTCTTCTTCGGTTTCTTCATCTTCAGTGATTCCATAGTCTGCGGGGTTTCCAATAAGTTGCGGCGCCTCGATTAGGTTTTCCTCGTAGTCCGCGAATTCAATAGGAGACGCCATTCCGAGAGAGGAAAAGCTAAGCAAGTTCGCAGAGTGGCCCCAAACCTAAAGACGACCTTACACAACCGTTTGAACGTTGGGAGGTAAACCAAAAACAAGCGCGCAAATTATGTGTCCTGTTTTGATGGGGTTTCAATAATTTAAAATGCCTTCTTCATATTTTAACAATTCTTTTTTAATAATTTTTTTATAACAGAATACATGTCACAATTGTATTAATCTATTTAAATTTATTCTAAAAAAATATTTGAAAAGACCAATTATAAACTACCACATATGCGTTGTAAAAAAATTATTAAAAAGATATTTTCCTTTAAATTGAGATGTGTTTTTTCACCTTGGACTCTCTGTGGCTAGCTAATCCCACCCTTCAAAAGACATTTTACGATAATAATTTTAATATAGTAAACAAATAATATAAAAACATATAATAGTAAAAAAATTCAATAAAAAAATATGGATTGTGTTTACTTTTTACGAGTGGAAATACATCCATTTTTTTGTGATAATAAAAAACAATTCATTATTATTATTATTGTAAAATTAAATTAAAAAATATTTATATTTTTATCATAAAAATATTTTATTGCATAATTTTATAATTAAAAATATTAAATTTGAAAAGAACGATCAGATAAAAAAAATTAAGAAATAAGATAAAATTGATAAAAAGTTTATTTTATTTTTAATAAATTGTTATTTAACAGGTAAAATTAAAAAAAAAATAAGTGTGAACATCTAAAATATAGATATGTAGATGTAAATAAACTATTTATTTAAATTAAATCTTGAATGTAATTTTGATTCCATTATTTTCTTTACTCGTTTTGGATTTTTCAATTTAAAATTAAATATTTAATGTAAATAAACTAGTTTTTAATTTTTGTGTGTTTATTTTTTATTATGTATTTCTCGCGATGTTTCCGTATTAGGTATTTAGTATACATGATTAATTCAAAAATGAAATTTCAAATTTTATATATTTTCATTATTGACCATTTTTTTGTTAATTATTTAATTACTTTTATTCTTTTATTGGTTTGTTATATGAATAAGCTTGAGTTTTGTAACTAGATTTATTTAAAAAAAACAATTACACATTTAAAATAAAAATATATATTTTATTATTATATATATATAGGTTTAATAGTCAATTTAGTCCTCACTTTTGTTGAAAAATCTCAATTTAGTCCCTCGTTATAAAAGTGTTTTAAATTAGTCCTAACTTTTAAAATAGTGGGTCAAATTGGTGTTAAATATAAGTTAACGAAATTAATGGATGATGATGTAACACAACTTAAAGCTAACGAGGGACCAATCTAACACATCAGCTTTAAGCTGTGTCACATCATCATCCATTAATTTCGTTAACTTATATTTAACGAAAGGGACCAATCTGACCCACTATTTTAAAAGTTATGACTAATGTAAAACACTTTTATAATGAGGGACTAAATTGAGATTTTTCAACTAAAATGAAGACTAAATTGACTATTAAACCTATATATATATATATATATATATATTAAAATAATTGTTTTATTGTAAAAGTTAAAAAAACTTAAAAAATGGGTTTCTTTAAGAAAGAATATTGGGAAAACTCTTATAATAATATTCTTTAAAAGTTTTTTCTTCCTTCGTTTATAAGATCTAACAATCTTCATATTTATTTTAAGAATTAAGACAAAGAGTTTTATTAATATTCAATGTATTAGTTAGAGAGTGGGTTTAAATTTAACTCATCTCACAAAACTGACTTATAAGGTGAGGTTTGCACCCCTATTATATATTATAAATTGACTTCATCTCTCTAATCGATGTGAGACTTCCAACCCAATGCATGTAAATTTTTCAATTTAATATAATTCTTTTATATTTTAAACACACTCTTATTTCATAATTGTCATAAAATTACAATATGATGATCATTAGAGATTTTGTTGAGTAAATATGGTGGTGATGTTTAAGGAGAATGTTAACGAGTTCCAAATAGCGAAATCATTTTAATGTTTTAATCACAAAAAAAAATATGATTAAATTGTTAACTTTATAGAAATGTTAAATCAATTTTTGAAATTGAATTTGGGAGTTTTTGAATGTTGGAGTGTGATTGGATGTGGGTGTTGGTGGATTGATTCAACGAGTTGGGAAATATGCAAATATTAGGTGTTGTGATCTTAATAAGTTATTGATATGAATTTGTTAAAGGAGAATAAAAGTGTTAAAATTAAATGATAAATTGTTTAATGTGAATGCTGAGAAATTATGATACATTTAAATTGATGATGAATTAGGGGAAAAGGAGAAAAGAAAATATAGTGTGGGCAGTGAAATGTGGTGCATGATATGTGCAACAAAGACTTTGTTGATGTTTAGGTTTATGTTTGGCTAAATGCATGTGTTATGATGTTTTATTGTCTGACTCGGTGACACTTAAATTTATAAAAGGTATTAAATGAGTATATTTAGGAGTGTTAGGCAACACCGTAGATGCAATGTACGACTTTTTGACTGGTATTTTATTAAATGCTTAAATCAGAGTTTTATTTGAAGTAGTAATGTATGAATGAGTTTCAATAGTTATTTTAATGGGAAAAATACTAGTGCAAATATCGCATATTTGAAAGAAATTTTGAGGAATAAAATTATGTTGACTCAACTGGTACCTTATTTGTTCTATAAAATATGATACCTAAGTGGAGAGTGAGAAAAGGCTTCACGTGGTAGATGGTATAATATGAAAGATGATCATACTTATGAAGTTAGTGGAGTTAACCTTATCAGGACTTAGTGAGAAACATTTATTATAAGCATTGGAACATCATTAAAGAATTGTGATGGAGTAAGTGTAATAGATGCCTATTTTCACGAGTACATTTAATACATCAGTCATGAGTAAATTCTGAATTTGAATCCTTAAAGGACACAAATGAAAATAAATAAATAAAAAATGTGAAATAAGATTGAGATGAAAACACCACAATCTAGTAGATTGATAAATCGACGAATATTTGCCACAAAGATTGTCATCTCTGATAAGAATTAAAGTTAAAGATGGCTCAAACTAATAGATTGACAAGGAAAATTTACGACAAAAAATTCAACTTTTTATAAGAACCAAAATTCTAACCCAAAAATCAAAGAATCCTCTCTCGATGAAAAATTAATTTTCATATAACGACCATCAAAGATGCCTACAAATGTATTTGGTATCCCTATATCTAGCCTCAAATGTTTAAGCAATCTAAGAAATTATAAAAGAAAACCTAAAAACATCAAATAAAAAATAACTTTAAATCTCAAAAACAAAGTTAAACTCGTTTCCTAACAAATTCACTTACCCAATAACAGTTAAAATTAAAAGAAAATTACAAATTCTTTTAATTGCATAAAACTATTATTGTATTGAGTCAAGCATGTCTTTTGAATTCCAAGCTTCTTGGATTGTATTGGATTATAATATAGTCTTTTATCATACTATCCTTTCTAAAGATAATGTTTTTCTCAAATTCGTACTAAATTTGTCCTCAATTTGATACCACTTAAAGATCATGAGATAGTCATTTATCATACCCTTCTTCTTAAAGATAATGTGTCCTCAAATTTGTACTACTTAAAGATTCCTACTCCTAAGTTTGGTAATGATAGAAGTAACTTCCTATTTCTTAGATTTATCCTTATCATTTCCTGAGGTGAATGATTTCTTATAGGAGTTTTTTTTTTTCTCTTTAGAAGTTGTTCCTTTGGACCTAATCAGTTTATCATTATCGTTCCCTTCTTAAAGAGATTTCAACAATGAATTCTAAAAGATTCCTCACACAAACATAAACCGAAGACACAAATCTAAATAAACTAAAATCGAAATTCTATTAAAGTGAAATTTGGATCCGAAAATAATTAAATATCATATTATTAAAGGGTTGGAGGTTTGCCTCCAAAGTCAAATATCCACCTATAAGAAACATAAAAAAATGTAAAAATAATGATGTTTATGCTAAAAGAAAAACAAAAGAACATTGTCCAAACAAAGAGCTGGGTTACACATATGACTTCTATTATCCATATGTTGCTTAGAGATGTACAAACAAGTTAACTCCTGTATATATTTCCAAGTTTGTTTCCAAACTAAAAGAATGACTTTGATTATCCAATGTAACTAACAAACAAGCTAACAAAATAACTTTACCAATCGTCTAACAATATGAGCTTTGTTTATAGTAGTTTTCTTTTGAATCATATATTCAAGCTTCGTCCACAACTCATATGCATTGGTATAAGTCGACACATGCTCAAACAAGCTTTTGTCGATGTATTTTTTTAATCATAATCACAACTTTACGATTGAGAATCTTCTAATCTTTTTCAATCTTCCTTTTTGACATCTCCTCACCTGTGATTAACTTATACAAATCGTTACAGTATATATAGTCTTTGAACATGGATTTTCAATAAGAATAATTATCTTTAGTTAACTTAAACATGTCTTCATCATGGAGGAATGCTCCTTCTATCTTGAATTGCACCAAACTAAACTTATCATATTTTCCTCTTATGTCGTCACCTGTCTCAATAATTTTTTTAACAATTCTTCCTATAATTAGTAAAATAACCTTTATCATGCCTTATTAACTTATTAATTTTAAGAAATCAGAACAATGAATTAAATTAACTAGGCGTCCTCAAAATTTAATTAAAAGTTAGCACCCTTTTAATTATTTGATTAATTTATAAAATCACATTGAAATTTTTATTAAGTCTCTCCCTGTAGTCACTTAGTTCACTAAAATAAAATCTAAAATAAAATTGAGTATTTAGCAATTAAGTTAACAGTAAGGAAATAGTAATGATATTTTTATTTCCTCATAATAATTTACCGGTGTCCAATCTCCATATCGATTTTCCTAAAGAATGCAACACTTTCCTTTTTAAATAGTAAATAAAAAAATTAAATAACATCATAACTAATATTTTTGGATGTAATAAATTATGCTGAATATTAAAAAACACAAATTAATGTCTCAATATACGAACTTAAAAAATGTAAAAAGTAAAACTACATCAACTTAAAATCTAAACTAAAACATTTATTATTTTGCAAGGTTATTTCACGGAGAAGGTAATACTTGTAATATTAGCCACTTATTATTGATTTTTTAGGGCGAGTCAATACGAGAAAAGATTAAAAAATTAAACCATTAATAAACTGTGTTCTTTTGTTTGTTTGCATCGAATTCAACTTAACATTAATTTAACTCTTTTCACTCTAATAATTTGTTAGTATAAAATTAGTTTTTCAGACAAACACAACATACAAAAAAAAAAAAAAAAAAAAAAAAGACGACGACCTGCAACAGATTTAGGTAAAAAAAAATTGGGAAATTGAGTTGGTGCGTGTCGAAATTTGAGTTAAATTAGAAATGAGAAGAGTTGAGAGGCGATACGAGATAATGGCTCGCAGTATATCGTACATTACAGGCACACAACTTCTCGCTCTCAGGCGCCATCCAAGCATCGCCATCGTCGATGTCAGGTACCGTTATCACTGTTTTACTCTCTGTTAATTGCTTCGTCTTTTCTTCGATTGGCTCTGTTCAAAACCTTATTATTTACTCCTTATTGTTAAGGGACGATGAGAGGGGTTACGATGGACACATATCGGGGTCTCTTCATTACGCAAGCGATACTTTCTCCGATAACATTTCAAACCTCGTTCAGGCTGTTAAAGGCAAAGACACCGTCGTCTTCCACTGCGCTCTAAGCCAGGTTCTCTCTCTCTCTCTCTAATTATTTATTACACTTGCCTTTTCTGCTTCTTCGATTTGTGTTGTTCCAATTCCAGTGATCCAATCCCGATCCTTATGTCCATTGGGTGTATTGGTGTAATGATGTGACTGAAATTTTTAGGAATCTGGATTTCTTTTTCTTTTTGATTTGCCACAGGAGTTGGATTTTGCGTGAGATGGATAGGGCAATAGCCTGTACATGCGTCAAATTTAAAGGGCTCTTTCTTGCGCGAGTAGTGTGTAAAATCGTGCGTCTAACAATGTTAGACTTCTGGGCAAGTTGGTTTTGGTGGACATTTGATTGCATCGATCATGTGCTGAAAATTGTCATCTGTCATACTTTAGCCCAAACTTACTTGTTATCAAATAAACCAAGTGTTTTGATAGTTGTGAGGGAAATATTTTATATTTTGTCAGTGGGAAGTCGGAGGTGGTGGAATACGGTTTTCATTATCACATGGCAGTGTTTTACCCTGCTTCTCACTGGTTCTCTCTAGGCACAAATCATGACGATTAGAATTTCTGTTGTGAGCATCTCCGATTGGTGAGAGGCATTGTTCTTCATTTTAGGGTTTGTTTTGTCAGGTTTGTAGCTGCTGTGTCCTTAGATCTCAACATTTATTTTAGTTGACTTTGCAATCATTATTAGTTTATAACTGAATTTTCTTGTTTGTTGTAGTCAAATAAACGCGAACTAGCACAGAGTTAGGGACCAAGGTCCGTGTATGTATCAGTTAATATATGATATGAAGCATTAGGCCAAGAGTAGGGAAAGTGTATTCCAAGAAAAAGAAGAAAGATTAGAGATTTGGTTAGTTAGTCATTTATGATGAGCTGCCAGTTGTTAGTAGTTAATGGGCTGACCAAATAAAAAGAGAAGCTGTAAACAGAAGAGGGGGAGAAAAACTGTTGGAAGGCTGAGAGACAATCTCCAAAGGACCTCTTGGCTCTGGTTCTTTGTAACAGTTGTCGATAGTGAATGATACTCCTCTCTTCTTTTAATTCTTTTGGGCTTGGTCAAATATTCTGTTCTTCTCGTTTTGTTGGTTGGTTCGTATTTCCTAACATAGTAGTTTGATGCAAAGTAAGTGTTTTAGAAGGGAAAGGATCTGGCTAAAAGAAAGCCAATATTGAGTAAAGGCAACAGTTTGAGATGAAAGACCTGCAGCTATTCGAGGGGACAAAATTCCTTTAGAAAGAAAAATAAGGAATTGAATTTGGCAATATTGCCTTTTGACTGTTTTTACCGTCTTCCATTGGCCATGCCAAAATGTGTCACTAAATATGCTATAACTGGTTCATTTTCTGAGGATGATCTATTCATATAGAGTTGCAGTCTACATTATTGATTGATTAGCTTCTTACATGCATATGCTGATTTACTCAGATTATTTTTTGCTTTCATATTGCCCGTGCCTTTTCAGAATTTAATACCTGACAGTTGATATTTAACTCTTCTTTCAAAGCTTCTTCATTTGAGTTGGTTCCAAGATACAATGGATAAGGCAGACATTACATTTTAACATATTAGTAGTTACATCGTAAAGCCTACATGTCAGAAACAAGTTTCATAGAATTTGACAATTTTTTTGTAAGGGGGCGTGTCTTCCTATTCTCTTTTTGTACTATACAAGAATGTTTCTCTCTAGACTGAACATGTCGTCAGCTATTTTGTAGGTTCGTGGCCCAACTTGTGCTAGGAGGCTTGTCAATTATCTCGAGGAGAACAAGGAAGATACAGGGATAAAGAACGTTATGGTGTTGGAACGTGGCTTCAATGGGTGGGAAGCTTCTGGTAGACCTGTTTGCCGCTGCACTAATATTCCTTGCAAAGGAGAGTGTGAGCCTTAATCAAAGTCGCGTTTGCGGTTGCATGGAATCAAGGAGGCATATGATATTTGTTGTGTGTGCACGCATTTGTATACAAAATGTAAAAACAGTTGGATGACCACTATGATTGCATCATTATATCTTGGTATAATCCTATATATCATCATAGGTAAACTGAATACCGTGTTTCTGTTTTGTCCATCACTTAATATGTAACAAAATCCTACTATGAGAATTGCTAAGAATAACAAAGGTACTTCTTTTCTTTGTGAACTTTCCTAATGTATTGCATAACAATGATTGAGGGGATTCTACTTGGGCAATTTTCATGGGCTAGTCGTAGTGAAGACTTGGGAATTCCCTGAAACTCAATTAAAGTTGTCCGTAACAAGTTTGCTAATATGAAATTTGATGTGCTTAACGGCCATATCAGTGAATACCAAGGTTGTGGCGTCATGGCACAACAAATTTAACCTTTGGCATGTTACGAAAATTAGCTTGAGTTCCACTTGACTGAAGAAAAAAGAATTTCTCAGAACTACGTGTAATCCTTAGCTACTTTTATTACTTTTTGAAATGCCGGTCCTAGCGTCAAAATTAAGTTTGCAAAAGGATTTCAGTAGTTACTTATGCTATAAATTGCTTTGGAAGGAATCAAATAATGTTTTTCTTTTGGACTGAACACCGTCAAAATCCTTAAAATCCATCCTGTTTTGGAATGTTTTCCTCACTTATTTTTAGAATGGGATATAGGAAATTCTCTGGTAGGCAACACTCACTCTAGATTAGCATGACATTTAATCTTGAAGATTTTCCATCTGATAAAAATCTCCAGGAACATCTTGCAGCATGTCAGGCTTTTGAACCAAGTTAATTTATAAATGGGGGATATCATCATCAAAGATATGTAATGTTTTGGCTCTATACTTTTTAATCAGTACGGTGATTGATTGAGTTTTGTTTGCCGTAGGTATGGTGCTAATTAGTCTTTCATTATAAGAAAACTCAAAGCTGAAAATTCAGATCTTTAACAAATGGCCTATTAGCTCAGTTGGTTAGAGCGTCGTGCTAATAACGCGAAGGTCGCAGGTTCGAGACCTGCATGGGCCATAAAAGTTTCTTTTTTTCCCATTATAAGCAAAACTTAAGATTAGATTATGTTTTTCTTGATTTCTTTGCTTGGCAGCCAAGGATTACTGAGATTCTAGAAACATTAAGTTAGGATCAGATGTCATAAATTTCATTTGCATATTTTAGTACCACACATCCTGTCTGCATCATATACAATTATTTATTCTGCACCAATTCAGGGTTTCTTTAGTATATGTTTAATTAAAATTATTTCATTATCTCCACCGGCTACAACATTTCTATCGTGACTATTGTTATTACAAGTCAAATAAATAATTGTTGAATATCACAACATGGGGTACAAACACATTTAAAAATGCTGTAAATTAGTTCTTTATTTCAACAATACATGTATAGAAAATTTATATTTAAAATAAAAATGGTATTTTTTTTTTATATTCGTTTTAAGATTCCATCCTTGAATGAAAGATTCAACCTTTTGATTACTTGTTTTCCACTTTCCAAAAAAGGCTTTGAAAATTGTCAAAGTTGGGTGGTTTTGCTTATGGTTGTCCTAAAGTTTGAATACGAAAATCTGTAAATATAATATAATAATAAAGTAGGCACCGAGAAAAATGAATTGAAAAATTGATATTCTTGGTTTTTCCAACAGGCTGAACAATTTGACTGATACAGCTTCAAGAGACAACCAACCGTGAAGATCACGTTACATCGGACACTGTCTGTGAGTGAATTCAGCAACACAAGAAATGAAGAAAAATAAAATATGGTAGAATCATAGCAAAGTTCGTAGAACTCACTGTCAACATGTAAAAGTGTACCAAGTTATAAGCTTGATGGAAACAGATCACAGGTTGCGGGTTTAACTATTTTTATTAACATTTTACATATAAAAAATTGGTTGCAAGGTTTTGGAAGAAAAAATAAATTAAAAACTTATACGTCCAACTTTTCTACTAATAATTAAAATAAAAATAATATATAAAAGTATATATTAAACATATGCTTAATTATATACTTGATATAACCATTTTAGTTTAAAATTTTCAAATTAATACTTATTTAGTTTTTTGTTTTAATTATTCAAAAATGTCTCAATTATAACCATTTAAAAAAAATACTAGCAATTGTAGTAATAATATGCAATTTCTTAGAATTTTTTAAAATTTTTAATTTTTGTAATTATTTTTCCACGTGTTAATTTTTAGTGTGATACATTACATTGTCCATGTTACCTGTCCTATATCAGTATGTATACGAATGTTATTGTTTTGATTTTAATTTAATCTTTATATATATATATTTTTTATTCAATTTATTTCTAGTTTTTTTAAAATGAAATGATATTGTCTTTTTACAAATTGAACCAAATTTATTATTTGTATGAATATTTTATTGATATTTTTATTAAAAATTACTTTTTAATATAAATATTATTATAATATTTATATAAATAATAAATTTGATTTCAAGAAGAGATTTTTTTTATAAATGTTATTAATTAGTTTTAATCTTATAAAAAAAATTAACAAAATATGAAATAATAATATACAATAATATAATAGGATAAAGATTTATTTTTAATAAAATATCAGTATAACATTTAGATAGATAATAATTTATTCTCAATTTAGAGAGAAAATATTATTTAATTTTAACAAAATTGAACTAAATAAAATATATAAAAAATCAAGTTGAAATGAAAAATAAGAAAACAAAAAAAAAAACTCATAAATTAATACGTGACATGCCATTAATTTTGTTTTTATTTTTTTTAAGATATGAGACACCTTTTTCAAAAGTTTAAATATAATTAAAAATAAAAATTTAAGTCAATACTAACTTTAAACTTTTCTACAAAACATCAAAATGAGATCAAAAAAATAATTAAATTTTAAATATTTTTGTAGTTTTTAAATTCATATATGAAATTAAAATTTATCTATATTTCGATAATTTTAGTTTTTCAACCTCTTAATTCATTTACCTATTAAACTATATTTGAAACTAACATTATAATTAAAATATATCATAATATATAAATAACCCATAAGTCATTCTAAATACATGTAAAAAAATTAATTAGTTTTATTAAAATTATTATATATGTTTATTTTTAAAATTTGAAAATCAAATTAAAATTTATGATAGAGTCAAATTCCACTCTTACATCAAAATAGAGAAAAACTAAAAAAACTTGTAAATAATGTAAAATTCACCGTACAAATAGTATTTATTGGTATATAAATATAAATTCTCTGTATGTGTAGTATATAATACAAATAGTGTGGATAAAGTTAATTTGAATTAAAGTTATTTATTGTAAGTGGACGAAAATGGGACGATGAAGACGACAAAACATGTTATTTCTCGTAAGTTTCCTTTGAAAGAAAAGGTGGGCACATATGCACTTATCCACAATAGATACATACGACATTGATCACACATAGGAATCTACTCTTTTTTTAGGTACGTAATAGAATCTACGATTAATAATTATTTAATCGATTTGTATATTTTTCCCACTTCAATAATATCATATTTAATTAATATTAATATTGTACACTAGTTAATAGTGGTTCAAATAGTTGGACTTTATACGTTAAATTCATTATTTAAAGTTGACGTTGACTGAATCTTTGTAAATATTTTTATAACACAGCATTGTCTACATACATTGCTGGAGATTAAAAAAAATGTTTGGAGGGACTAAAGTTATAAAAAAAAAAGTTAAATAAATGTTTTTAAAGTATTATTTTTGGAATTCATTTATTTAAATATTAAACATTATTGATTGGTTTCTTCTATTTATTAGTTTCTTTTTTTCAATTTGATTGGGACGGTAAAAATCAAATATAATACGTTCATTATTCACCACCTTTTCTATATGTTTCCGCCTCTCTCACTATCATATATATAAAACTTAGTTACCAAAAATAATTAAGTGCAATAAATTATACGAGAATTTAATTATATATAAATCGAACTAAGCTATTTTTTTCCCTTGACGTATTTAGTTAACTCTGCCTGTAAACTTATAAGAAAACTTTTCAACATAAAAATAATATTTAAAAAACACACACATATATATCTAGTTAGACTTAATAAATAAATGAATTTAATTTCCGAAATATATAACGATGATCTAAATATAATTTAATAAAAAGAGAAGAACCTATTAAGCATTATAATAAGTTATTTTTTAAAAAAGGTTACAATAATCAAATTTATGGAAGTTGGTTAATAAGTTAATCGTGGAAGAAAAGAAAAAATCAAGAGATATATTGAAAAAAAAAATGAGATTAAAGAACTTATTTTCAGTTTTTCATGGATAATATCTCTATTGTGATTTATGTGAAGATCATAAGTAGTATTCTTGAATTAGAAAGCCATGGAAAACTACATCTATCAAAACTTTTACTTTTTCAAAATCATATTTAAACTATTCATTATATCACATGATTAAATTAATTTTTTATAGTTTTAAAAAATTAAAATGTAAAGTAAACATTTTTATTTTTGATTCCTTTAAAGCTGATCCTATAATTTTCAATTTTTTTTAACAACGCATTTAAAGAAAAGAATAAAGTTGAAGTTCTGGACCCGTTAATCAGAACGCGCCAACGTCATAGCGACGTTAGGGCATGACGTCATTTCCTTTTATTTATCTTTTTTTATATACTTTTGACAAATCTATTTATAAAATAAAAAACATACGCTAGTTGTTAATTTTCCTGTTTTCTTTCACTTTCCAGATTTTGAATATAATTTATTATTTATTAAACTTTTTTCTCGAGCCAATCTCCTCTTTTTCCACTTTATTTTATTTTTAATATTTTTTATTTGTTATTTATTTATTATTTATGGAGCAGGCTGCCAGTGGAGACAACTTGGTGCATGGATGGATGGCTTTCCCTTTCTTTCCAATTAAGTGGAATCAAAAGAAATCCGACAAAACAGCTACGTCCTTTAAATTATTAATCAAAAACACAGATAATGACTCTCTTTATTTTAAAGGATGGATTTAAGAAGATATCAAAGTTGATTTGTTAAAAAAAAAAATAACAGTTTTTATTATTTGATTATGAATACAAAAAGTTATTTAAAAATCATAATTTATACTTTTAAAATAATTTACAAAAATTTACAATAATGAAAAATAAAAAATTTTACTTATACTTTATTTTTTTAACTATAAATAAAGTCACAAACTTATTTTATAGAAAAGTATGAAATAAGTTCAACTAAATACGCTGCCTTGTTGACTTGGTTGGAAGTGGTGGGAGGGGGACTGTGACAGTGGGTTCCACATATAAATACTATTTATTACATGGATTAACTTAACATTAATAATAATAATAATAATAATAATAATAATAATAATAATAATAATAATAATAATAATAATAATAATAATAATAATAATAATAATAATAATATATTCTTATTTTAGGTATAAGTGCAATGACACCCACATTCCACGATTGGGAAGACAGAATCACGAGGCTAGATTTTCTCTGTTCTTTCTAAAAGAATATATAGTCGTTCTTTTATTTTTTCTTCCTTCAACCAAAAACACACTAATATCTTTTTCAAGGCATACAACTACAAATTCAAAATCACACCATTCGCTTGTTATGTTTGTATTTTTGAGCACCATTAAAAATATTTTTGTACCGATTATTTAAATTTCTTTTTGCTATATGTAATTTTAAAAATGTGTAATTTCAATTTCTGTAAAATTTTATTATGTATTTAATCTTTAAGTTTTTCATAATTGTAGCCATTTTGGCTCATCGTTCAAACAATTCCTAACATAAAATGTTTAATAGTCAAAGGGACAATGTATGCTATTCCGGTAGATAGGTTAACGTTCTCTGTTAACCACCACCATACCTAAAGCTCTTTAAGTTTTAAAAAAGGTTATAATTAAATATATAATTAAAATATGATTTAAATATATTTTCGGTCTTTCAAATGGGAGATGTTATTTATTTAAGTTACTTAGCTAAAAGTATGCATTTGTTAGTTCTTTAATCTTAGAAAATGTTATTTTTAACCTATGGAATTAAACCATATTAGTGATTGTTTATTTAAGTTATTTGGCTAAAAGTTTTTGCGAGTTCTTTAATTTTAATTTTATAGCATGTAACTTTTAATTCATGAAGTAAAACCATATTAGTGTAAAACCATATATTAGTGATATTGTCTGTGTGATAGACCATAATCTACATGACATTTACTTCATAAATTTAATTCAGTTACATGATCTTTTGAAAGTTTATTATTATTATTATTTTTTGGGTTAAATATGTTTTTAGTCTCTATACTTTTTGGTGATTTTGGTTTTAGTTCCTCTTTCAAACTAAGGTACAATTTAGTCCTCCAACTTTAGAAAATTCTGGTTTTAGTTTTTTTTACCAATTTTTTTTTTAATTTTATTCGCTGTTTCAAACACGTTTCATTATAGCATTTAAATTATTTACTCTGTTTGACACATTTTTGCTTCAATACTAACTGATAAACGCGTTTGAAACAACAAATAAAATTAAAAAAAAAAGTCAGTAAAAATGACTAAAACCAAAATTTTCTAAAGTTGAAGGACTAAATTGTACCTTAGTTTGAAAGAGGAACTAAAACCAAAATCGTCTCAGGGACTAAAAACATATTTAACACTTATTTTTCTAAAAGAAAGACAATCACTTTGAGACAAAATATTTCAAAATATATATAACTTATTTTTTTCTTTAACAATTAACTAACTCATTAATGACAATCTTTTGAATAATCTCAATCTAACAATAATAAATTTATTATTGTACTTTACAGACTTCAAATATTGTAAAATTTGTGTTTATTGCAGTAATTATGATTTTATTCTTTTTAATATTGAAGATTTCACATCTTACTATAGATAAAATAAATTTATAATATATAAATAACTACAAATATCCTTTTACAAACTAGTTTAAAATTAAGTGAAATTTCTTTTAACATACTTAAAATAAATGATCAGATAAAAATCTTTACAAAAAATGAAAATAGAAAAAAAATAATATTGAGATTTATTAGAGATTAAGTCAATAATTATAATTGATTATTGGTTATCCATTTTAGTTTTTATAATAAACTATGATGTTATCTAAATACAAATATGAGATAATATTTATATACAATGACTACAATATTATACTTCTAAATAATATTTTACAAAGTCAAAACACTAAAATATAACAATTAGTTAAATGACAAAATAGAAGTGTGCTCAATTTAGAGACTGAGGTATTTCAACCATAACTTTTTCACAAATATTTATATTTAAAAATTTATGAAATAAGATTGGTGAGACGTATATTTAAGTAAAAGTGAATAAGTTTGCAAAATTATTAACTTACATGATTTAGCTCAGATATTTGCTAAGGGCCAAAAGGTCTATGGTGTTTGGTGTGATTAGGGTTCGGAATTTCTTTATTAAGTATATCACTTTTATTAGAAAATTTAGAGATGTTAAAATGAATTTTAATTGGTATTTGACTTATTACTTATTCGAGTTAAGTTTGATTAAAAAAAATAAGTTTTTTAAGTGTAAGTTAAACAAGTTTAAATCAAGTTGAATATGGATTGAGAAGTAACTCAAACAATAACTTTATTTTTAATATTTTGTTAATTTTTATAAGTTTTTTTATTATAATTATTTATTATTTTTAATTATTCAGATTGAATTTTCATCTTTTTAAAATACTAAACTAAAATGTTATTTAATAATGTTTGAATATTTTGAAATTTTAATTTGTTTGTTTACTAGATTAGGTAAGTTAACACTTTAATTGTCAATTATTATATTTATAATAATGTTTTAAAATAAGTGATCATTAATATTACTATAAAAAATTTGAGTGAATTCACTTTAATTACATTACAATAAATATATAAAATAAATAAAAAGAATAAAACATATTTAAGTAAGGATGTTTCCATACCCATTGTAATGAGCTAAAATAAATTACAAAAATTTTATTCACTAAAAAGCAGACCAAATTAAATGACTTATTTTTAATTTAAATTCTTGAGTTGATATTAGTGGAAAAAACATTTTTTATAACATATAAAAATAATAATCTGATATTATAGTTCTTAGTATCATAATAGGTCTCTATATTTTATGAACGATAAAATAAACTTGAAATTTGGAAGAACTAGGTCATATAAAAACTTATATTTAGAATCTATAAAAAACAACTTTGTTATGGTAAAACCTAAATTATGGTTAATTCCAACTTATATTTTGGAAAATTTTAACCCGTTTGTATTTTAAAACTTTGTTAGTTGGGAACACGTGACGTGGCTTCTTTTATTTAATCTTAAAAATATTTATTTATATTTTAACGCTTTCTGCGCGTGCACGAGATGGCTCCTTTCGCCTCCGCACCAGATATTCCTTCAACTTCGCACCAGTTTATGAAACTTCTAGGAAGCCACGTCTTCTCTCTTTCTATTACTCTATTTCTTAATTAGGTCCTAATACAAAATTTCAACAAATAATAAGATTTTAAATACTTTTAATAAATATAATAGTAGGTTTAAGTATTTTTTAACGCCACACTTCTTATAATTTTAAACGAGATGCATTTTTTATTTATTTATTTATTATAGTTAGTTAGGAATGCTAATAATAATAGAATAATATTTTCTAAAACAATAGTATAAATAGATCTCTTAAGAGTAGTAAAGGTGAACGGGAGTTGGAGATGAACTTAGTGGAATCGAATAGCACAAAACAGTGGCAAAGGTTGCGTAGCAAACAAACACGTCCTTGTCTCCCAAGGTGAGTGCAAAAAGTATTCTTAAACATGTTTAGTCGGCACTCAGTGTTTGTTAAGAAAGCGTGCGTAATTTAAGAAAGTGCCAAGGCCATGAATGTAATTTCAGCTTCTTTTTCCATCCAGTTCATTAGTCACAATCCACTACCTCTCAACGAGGAGAAAGAGAGGCATTCACAATACAATTTCCGTGTCTCTCTCTGTGTGTGGGTAGAGCAGGAGTAGTGTAGAACTGTAGTAGGAGAAAGAAGTTGTGTGAAGCGGACCAACCCTTCTGAAACATAGGAAGAAGAAGAAGAAGAAGAAGATTATGGGGATACTGCACGACGACGTAGTGATTATCAGGGAGGCAGAGAAAGAAGGTGAAAGCACTGTAATAACAGTCAACTGCCCCGACAAGACCGGTCTCGGTTGTGATTTGTGTCGTATAATTCTCTTCTTCGGTCTTAGCATTGTACGGGGAGGTAATCCACTTATCTTCAGTTTCAGTTAACTGTGTGGTGTCTGTTACCCGCTGAGATTGTTTCGTTTGTTTGTTTGCGATGAAGATGTGTCCACCGATGGAAAATGGTGCTACATAGTTTTCTGGGTGGCGGGGAAGCAAAGGACTAGTTGGAGTTTGTTGAAGAAGAGGCTAATTGAGGCGTGTCCTTCTTGTTCCTCAGCTTCTGGGATTTCGTATTACCGTTCAGAATTGCAGCCTCCTAAGCCCTCTGATGTGTTCCTCTTGAAATTTTGTTGCCATGATCGAAAAGGCCTTTTACATGGTAATTTTGGAATCCTACTGTGTGCACTTGTTTGTTGTCTTGAATTTGCTGTCAGGGATTGGGGTTTCTAGTTTTCTGATGTGCTATTGCTTTTAACTTTTTTAATAGCTTTGCACCTTGGTGTTATTTTTCTCCACCCTTTTGTTCCCACTTGTTGTTTGGAGTGGTGAACGGTTTTATTGCTTAAGAAAATCATGCCACTATCAAAATAAGCTGATTGTTTTGCAGTGTGAAATACTTTCAAACTCTGAAATTTTAATTTTGTATTTTTCTTGGACTCTTTGCCTGCTGCCCTGGATTTCGCCCTGTTTTCTAGATATTTTACTGATTATTAATTGTCACAAGTTATCTGGTTGACGCCGTGTTGTGTATTATTTGAGTTGAGAAAATAACTAAATGCTTTTATTATTGAATTTGGTACAGATATTACAGAGGTTCTTAGTGAGCTAGAGCTCATCATACATAAAGTGAAGGTTTCTACTACACCTGATGGCAGAGTGGTGGATCTGTTTTTCATCACGGATACCAGGTTGAACATTTCTATTTATTCAGTTTTCGCTGCATGCTTGTGTTGTGATTAGGTACTTTTTTATTGGTAGACCATTTCAATCGAATTGACCATTTCTGAGGCATTACTCTTTTGCTAGAGAATGTTGAACTTCATTTGCTGAGAGTGGAGATTAATTTGCTGATGTATAATGCGCCTTTGATTACAATTCCTTATGGTTTCACTAAACTGACATACTGCATAATCTTATATTCATGCAATCAGGGAACTTCTACACACAAAGAAGAGAAGAGACGACACAATTGAACAGTTGTCAGTTGTTTTGGGGGATCCCTCAATTACCATTGACATTGAATTGGTTGGCCCAGAAATTACTGCTTCTTCTCAAGCATCTTCTTTCCTTCCTAGTGCAATCACAGAAGATATCTTTGATTTGGAATTACCTGCTTCATTACAAAGCGGGACTTCCACATCTGATTCTGTTTCTATTGTATTGGACAATTCGTTGAGTCCTGCTCATACGCTCGTCCAAATTATATGTCCAGATCACAAAGGTCTTCTTTATGACATCATGAGAACTCTGAAGGACTACAATATTCAGGTATAGTAATTCCAGAGCTGGATAATACAATATTTTTTAGTCATACTTTTAAACTGGTGTGATTTCGATAGTGTTGTCGGAAGAGAAAATTGGTAAGCCTATACACTTTTATTTCATACTATATACGAAGTTTTTTGCATGCGAACACTGTGCTGTGAAATTTCATTTTCTTTCCTAACGAGCTGTTCTCTTTATAGTACCAACTGTCAAGTAATTTGAAAGAATCACATTGTTTTCCACTTTTATTGGTCATCTTATCAAGTCTCTTAAAACTAGGCCTAATTTTCCATTAAACAGATTTCTTATGGGAGATTCTCAACAAAACCCAGAGGAAAATGTGAGCTTGACTTGTTCATAGTGCAAGCAGATGGGAAAAAAATAGTTGACCCCAACAAGCAGAAGTCTTTGTCATCACGCCTTAGGACTGAACTACTTCGTCCCTTCAGAGTAACCGTTGTAAGCAGGGGCCCTGATACGGAGCTGCTGGTTGCAAACCCTGTGGAGTTATCTGGCAAAGGACGACCCCTTGTTTTCTATGACATTACTCTTGCTCTCAAAATGCTTGGCCCCGGCATCTTCTCGGTACTTACTGATCTAATCACTATGCTACTTCCTACTGTTCCCATTCCCAATTTCTAGAATTATGTTCACAAAATTAGAATGACAACATGTCAATTTTTATTTTTTTGTTTCAACAGGCTGAAGTTGGAAGACACGTGATTGGAGATAGGGAGTGGGAAGTTTACAGAATCTTGCTTGATGAGGGGGAGGGTTCATCTGTTCCGAGGAACAAGATTGAGAAAGGAGTTTGGAAGATGTTGATGGGTTGGGTGTGATTCTTGGCTGGTGGCATTGTTCATCTCGGATGAACCTGTTACTGTGTACAGATAAGATGATTATCATATGTAGTTATGATATGTAGTAACTTGTTGTAACGAAGAAATGTATATTGTGCAAATAGTGGTCGTGTTCACGCTGTATTTTTGGAGCTTTTGTAATTTTAACTTAGCGTAGAAAGAAGGGCAGTAGCAACTAGCAAGTATAGGGGAAAAAGGAGAAAGAAAGGTGGATTCTTTAGAGTATTTATAACAGAAAGTGAACTATTGTAAAATGGTTATACTCCGTTCTTTCATACTATATGCCTATATGTATATATAAAGTTTTAATTGGTTGAATTCTACAAAAATGAAAAGCATCCTCACAAACTTATTTGAACTGTTTTCTGCATTAGTTTTTTATTATAACATTTGGCGTTTTTTTAATTCATTTTTTGGTTTTAAAAGACGTGTCTAGAAAACAGTGAAATTGTTTTTTATTGCTTTTATTAAATCTTTGATATTAGGGATAAACTGAGAATACAAAGACAGTTTGTGATTAAAACACAAGTAAAGGTTGAAAATCTGGGACCCTGATGTGTTGATTAATGAATTTCTTAAAGAAACAACGACACGTTTAAAATAGGTTGACAAAAGTTTGTCTGATTTAAGGACTGATGTCCTTTGCTGCCATCTTTACTCATTGTATAGGATGCAACCATGAATTGGTAGCTGGTTTCCTCACCTAACTGATGATTGTTCCTTATGCTTGTTCATTTTTTATCAAGTCACTTTCCTAAGATACAGCTTCTATTCTACGAGCAAGTTGTCCCCTATTGTAATATTTTATCTTGTATTCTACTTTAATAGGTTAGTTCAACAAGGACCTCACCAGATGTTACCTACATGAACATCATAGGGAGCATCATGTCACATCAACATATGGCAAACGCTGATTCTGTCTATTGATTCATGAGTTTCTAAGCACATGTTCAGCGGTCTTTGGCCATTGTTTGCCTCTGCATTTTTATAAGGACACCTTTCGGTCACTGACGTAGACATAGCTTGATCACTGATCTTGTTAATATGGAAACTCCATGGTAATTGAAAATAGAGAAACACTATAACAGGTTTTTGTCTCGTCTTTTGCTGCTAAACACAATATCTTTAGATCTAATTTTTTATGCTGTTTTCACTTAACACGTTAACATCAAGAAAAGACCCCATTTGTTTCTAAGCCGTAAAAATTCTTCCCCTACATGTCACAAACCGATATTTTAAGATTCTGGTTGTTGTTATTCCCATTTGTCGGCATCTTATATAGAATCCGTGAGGAACAAGAATCTTGAAATACTTGACAAAAAAAATGTTGTCTTATATTTTAAAATGTTCTGTCATATTTTTATCTAGTGCCACTCACAGTAGAAAAATGGTTATTTCTTTGTTTTCATTTTCATTAAGATAGAATTTGGTTGCCCTTCACTTGTCCTTCTCTCTGTCGTTTTGAAAAGGTGGTGAGGGAAAAGATATAGAAAGCTTTCGTTGGGAACTCAGTACGAAACTTTTATTTATTCCCAAACATCCAAAATTTCACTTGTTTGGACATTTTATCGTATTAATAATGAGAAAAATATATACTCATAAAGAAATATAATAAAATAAAAATAATATAATTAAGACAGTTAATTATAGTTGTCATTTTATATAGTATTATTAATATAAAAGTTATTGAAAAAAATTCAATCATACTTTGTTTAAACAGATTGTTTGAGACATTTAAACTTTTTATATTTATTTGATATTATTTTTTTTACTTTATACTTTTTTTAAAAGAAAAATATAAAAATTTATATTTTTATAATTATTTTATCTTTATATTTTTATGTTAAATAAATGTAAATATGTATCATCGTACTATTATATTATACTTTTATTATATTATACTTTTATGGGAAACAAGTACTAACAAATGGATTAGTTTAAAATTGTGTAATAAATTAGAGAAGTAATATTTTGTCATATATCACAGGTCCATCAATTAAATAATTAAAGTTAGACGAAAATAGATAATATCATAATAACATTCCAGTAGAGTTTGAAAAATGATCTATTATAAAAGTAATTATTAAAATCATAAATATGTTTTCTTATTAAAAAATAGTATATTTATTTTATTAATTCAAAATTAAAATGTTTTATTTTAAAAAGTTAATCTGATATAAACCAATCTTAATAACTAACTAATTAAAAATATATATTTTTGGATTATATTGGATCGATCAAATTTGGATACGAATCTAACCCAACTGGATTGAAACTTCGGCCTAACTAATATACTCTAACAAAGGAATGAATGAAGGAAGCTTTTGCCAAATTGCGGACAAATATATAGGAAAATGATATTTTAGTACCAATTTTTTAACATTATTTTGATACTGCATACATGTCAAAATGTGGTTGGACAATTTCAAATTAAAAAAAATACTTTAGTTTTTCTTTTTCAAATATGTTATTGTCTCAGTTTTTTTTTTAATTTGAAATCATTCAACCACATTTTAACACGTGTAGTGTTAAAATAGTGTAAAAAATTGATGTTAAAATATCATTTTTCTAACAAAAAAAATAAAGATTATTAAATATATTTAAATTTTTTTACATTCATCCAACACTATTTTTTTTTTTACTTTTTTTCTTTCTTAAAAAACATAAAAATTTATATTTTTATAACTATATTCTGTATTAAATAAACGTAAAAGTGTCTATTGTTATTCTTAAAAAAAAACATATAATTAACAGAGGGTGGATGATTGTTATATATGGAATTATAGTTTCCAATATATTCGTAATTTGTGTAAGACGCCAGAAACCACGCTCCAGAATGTGATTTCTGCAAAGATGACATACATTATGGTTCCCACTCTCTCCGAGTGCCAGACATTGTCAAACACATGCTTCTTGATCCAGTGTACCTGGTTATTATTGTTTCACATGCACCAATATAAGTCAGCACCTTCTTCTACCTACTTTAAACAATTTCGGAAATTAACTATATGATAAACCATAAAGGTTGGTTCTTACTAGGGAGTTACGTGGATCTTCATAATACCATCCATTTACAAAAGCTGCAAATATTCCCTGAGCTGCCATCACGAATACTAGCATAGCATTCATTCCTATCCATTCCAAGAACAAAAATGGAGTTCGGAGCCCCAAAACATCGATCTGTTATAAAATTAACAATCACAATCACAGATAGAACCAAATTAGTACGTAGTAACTTAGAATTTATTGTCTACTCCAGTTAAAGCATTCCACACTTGCACCTACCAGTATGTAGAACCCAGAGAAAACAATTCCAGCTGCCCCAGCTGTGAAACAAACATAGCTGAAACTGTAGAGTTGCTTGTTAATTGGGATAGCTGCAATGCAATATGCCAAAAAAAGTTGTTAAGAATTACTCTTATTTGCATGCAAGTTTAACTAATTAGATGGATTTTATTTGACTGGCTTAATTACCATCTGTGAAGTGAAGGATTATGGCTATGATGAGTAACACAAGCCCCATTAAGATCCAGTGTTTTAGCCTCTCCAAATGACCCTGTGAAATATTTCATACATTTATCACTACGTTTTAGATATATAACAGATGTTTATATAACACTGACGAAGTTTTGTAACCTTGAAGTGAATCAAGACGTGCCCATAGTGGATCCCAATAGTGCCAGAGATGATCGCTGATATAGAACTAATCAAACAAAAACTATCTGTTAAGTATTTCTGATTGATATAAACTGAGATCATTTTTTACAAGTATTTATTTGAACAAATGAAGATAATTAAACCTCAACAAGCCTTCAGGCTCAAAAGGAGCACGACACCAACTTGGAGCATCCTCACGGAAAGGACCATCTCCAGGATAATTTAGGGTACACGCCTATAAACGTCATAGAAAAATTAGAAAAACAATAGTGGAATGAATATGTATAGAATCATGTGACAGAAAGTGCTGAATAGTCAACACACTAACCTTTAAGCGTCTCCACACAGGTTGAGAATAAAGATGGTTGACCCCCCAAACCTGTCGGTCCACGTATCCGACAGCGTTACATGCTGGCCCTAGGTGTCCTCTCATCCCACAAATGACCTAATTCATTGAAGAAAAACGAAAATGTTTAAGATTTATGAAGATAGAATACAGCAAAGATTTGCACTAGGCATTTGATTATGTACCGTGTATCTCTTCGGTTCATCGCCGTTAAAACGATCCACGAAACTCCAATCAGGAACGTAGAGAGTGAAGGTTGTGATCATGTAAATGAGAAATGCTACAAAACCTCCAAGCCTGAGACACGTGTGTAAAAAATTTAATGTTAAGTTCACAAGTTTCAATTATCAATTTCAGTTGAATTCTGTTAATCTCTCTGGCAATCAAGCAGCACATTTGAAGTTTCAAGATTTTGTATCTCTCACCATTGCCATTTATAAGCAGTAAAAATGGATAGGTTTCCAGAACTCAACGTTGTGGGTCTAAGCTTGGTGGTAAATGTCTCTATTAGAGCTACAACACAGTATACAAGAGCTATTCTCTGCAAACAAAGATTCAGAAATGGGGTTATTTAGCCCTATATGCATTTGCTTCAATTTGAAGAATATATACCTGGAGAATGCCACACCATCGGATAAATTTCATGTTAACTCCATATTCAAGATCATTAGGAGCATGAGAGTAACCCCCTGTAAGATGTTATGTATAATCAAATTTATCACTGCATCAGTATTTATATGTATCAGAAAATGCAACAATTTGGGTTTTACCTTGCAAAATTATACCCCAGAAGAGAAGTTTAATTGTCCTAAGAATTATCTTCTTTACAGCATCCTTTTTCTTGGGGATTCTCTGCATCATGTCCATCAATAACATTTAATCAATCCAAATGTTAGTTTATAGATGAGTAACTTAAAAATTAGAAAAAAGTAGTGAAGCATAACTTGCTTATCTAGTTATTCAGATAAAGCCATAGTCCCAATGAATAATACATCAAAGGACATTGACAAAACTAATCTAGTAGGAGAGGTAGAAGAGCATCTTGATAATTGTATATATCTTGGATGAATCATTATTACATTGAGTTATTTGACTAAGTTATTGTATAATACAGAACATAGTAGCATATATTCATACCTTGAGTGCAAGGGCTATGGCAACCCCAACAATGAAAAGAAAGAACGGCATAACGAAATCGGCCAAAGTACATCCATTCCATGGAGAGTGATCAATGCGTGGATAAGCTTCACCAGCATCGTCTACCAGGATCATCAACTGCACATAAATTAAGTGCGAGAAATGTTTACCAATTAATCCTTATTCATTATTCAATAAATATTGGTGAGAAGCTGTTATAAGTCTTTTCTTTAAGGAGTGAATTTTAAACTTAATACAATCTTAATTTGTATCTATTTATATATTATAAACTCATCCTATTATTAGTTAATATGGAATCTTCAACATACATCCCTCACGTTGAAACATATATATCTTGAGTATGACATTAGACATTAATGAATGGTCTGATAGAGATAATACGATATATAGGTCCAACAAATAGATCTCTCAATAGTAATGACACAATAAGTCCAACAAAACACAAATCTCGTTATAATAGACTTTGAATGACTTTGATATCATTTTAAGAAGTGAACTTTAAGTTTAAGTCACTAAAAGACATTTTTCTTTATTTGTTCATCATCTTCCTCCTCTCATCCTCGCTACCATGATCGTGTTGGGTTTAAGGAGGAGGAGGTTAACTGGGGAGATACAACATCAATGAGACTTAAGCCCAACATAAGGATTGACACAACTCTTTACCAAAAACCTTAAGGCAATGGGTTAATGGATCTTCAATCTTATATTGTGCTTTAATTTCTCATTTCTACCCAATGTGAAACTTAGACTCACATTTGAATTCCCAACAATCTCTCCCTCAAACATAGGATTATGGTTCTCCACTTCCCTTACAACATAAGACCTTTTTTTATCCTCGAGTGCACCATGGTCTGTAGACCCACGGTCAAACTACTGAGCATCTCTTGCTCTCCACCTCCCATGATTCATCTGGCTATTTGCCACCAGCCACCTGTCAGGGTTTCACCTTACCATGAAAGGACATACTCGTCTTGAGTCCAATCACCATACCTAAACCATCGTGCCATCGCCACCACCTCTAACATATCCTCATCCTTTTCCTCCTATTTGTCTTCCTCTTTCCTCTTCCTATTCCTCCTTCACCTTATTCTCTAACTTCGGTAACTACTATCGTGCCTCCATGTCATCGCCACATCACCAATGTTCCTCTGCATCACTGATAATCCTTTACGTCACTGGAAAGCCTTTGCGTCAACACCTACCCACTGAAAGGTCACCACCAAGCCACCACAACACTACCATCAAGCCACTACCGAGTCATTGTCGCATCACCTTCTTCTCCTCCACCTCCTCTTCTTCTTCTACTTTTTTTCTTCTCACTCATATCCCCTTAATATACAAAAACTTTATTGCTCAAATTTCCAACAAATTTACTAATAAAATAAAACCATCAGTAATTGTGATGATAAGTTATAAACAAAAATATTCGTCAATAATGAAAACTTTAAGTTACCAACTGATAACGCTGATGGCTTTTGTCGTCGATAATTATAATGTGAAGTTATTGACGAAAATATCTTTCAATAATACTAATTGTAATTTACTGATAGATCTTTTTAATGGATGTTACATTCATATTTTGTATCGACAAAAGTATTTCTTGGTAAATTAAATTTTGAAATCAAATATAAAATTCGTTGATAAATTTGAATTTATTGCCGAATTTATTGTCATTGATAATAATTTTCGATAATTAACAAAATTCTTGTAGTGAAGTCAACTTTATAAAATTGACATCATAAAAACTGTTTTTTAAACATAATTCAATTTTATAAAATTGAATTATATTGTAATATTACCTTATTTCTAATTTTATAAGATTTTCAATATATTTATTCTAATTTAAAAAAATGTTTTGATGGTGAAATTTATAATTTATTTATATATTATAATTTAGTAAAAAGTAACTACTCGAACTTAGAGATTATGTATCTGTGAATAGATTTGTAAAAGCATGTTATATGTGTCATTAATTACATTTTTATTATCTCTATTTATAATAATTAAAACTTTTAAAAAATAAGTAAAACTATGTCAAAATAAATATGAACATTGTTATATATATGTAGTGAGCTTCCTAATATAATATCAAATCTTTTAGAAAATAAGTAAAACTATGTCAAAATAAATATGAACATTATTATATATGCAGTGAGCTTCCTAATATATCAAATTTGGTTTATTAAACTTACTTTCTCACTCAATATATAACTACTCGTGAATTATCCAAAAATATCTATTATATATTAAAATAATAATAGAATTGATTTAAATTTAAATTTTACTTCTGAGTAATGTAATCAATTTAAATCATTCATCATATGTTATATTACATAATTAATTAATAAATTGTCACATTACATTAATTTAGAGAAAAACCTAATTAAGTTGACCTGTTTGAACCTTCATTATAAGTCAGCGAGTTACTTTTTCCTTCCATTAAACATCAAAATAGATGCATGAAATAGTAGTTTTGTGTGCAGAATGTTTGGCAAAGAAAAGGGTTTGGAGACTAACCACGATGGTGAGACCCCTAAATGCATCGAGGGTGGCAACTCTCTTGGTCTTCTTCTTAACCAGTGGTGGCTCCGCCGACTCATCCACAGCCGTTGTGTCTCTGTCATGCTCAACGGTAGAACCTCCGTCACTGCTTTTTATGGTTACCTGCTTCTTCAAACCATTCTTAATACCATCTCCATTCAATGGTGAATTCAGGCCTTCTTCCATTCTCTTAGTTCCTTCATCCATCGATCAATAATGAATTGTGTTCAACAAAGTTCAAATCTGTCCTTGTCTCTTCCTCTTGCAGTAGAATAGATAGAAATAAATATTAATGTGACAGAGAGGTCCAAATTAATGTAGCAGAAGGCCGGCTTTGTTGGCTTCATCGTCAAAATGGAAGCGTCTAGTATTACATTCCAAATACAAGCGACAGATGGAGCTTTAGATATTTTTTTCAACACAAACAAATATATATATATATATATATATATATATATATATATATATATATATATATATATATATATATATATATATATATATATATATATAAACATTGGAGAAAAAGACAGGAAAGAGGTCAACACTCTCATTTGTTATATATATCAGTTTCAGCAGCTGTTACATTAGTCTAAACTTCGAATTATTTATTTGGATGTGTTTGGACAGTGCTAATTGTCCGGCTAAATAAAGTAAAATATAAAACAAAGATGATAAACAGAAAAGAGCTTTGAAAAAGAAGTAGTTAATTACTCATTTTCTTAATAAGCACCCAAAGATGATTCCATATAACAAATAAATTAGGTTAAATATATCTTTTGGTCCTCATATTTGTACCCAATTCTTAACTGGGTCCTCATATTTTTTTTTTGTCCCCACTGAGTCCATATACTTGTTAAATTGAAGCAATTAAACCCTCTCCATTAATTTTAAACTAACACCGTTTGCAAATGCTGAGTTGTAATTTATTTAAGTTGACGTGACAGTGTGTATCAAATTTAATGGATAATCTGTTTTATAATGAAGCATTCCACGTGGATAACTTTTACATAAATTTCTCTTCTTCTGGAGTCTTCACCAGTCAGCCTTTTTATTTCTTGTTCGTTGTCTTTCAAGGGTTTGGTTTCTTATGGGTTCATGCGAAGATTAAAAAACTCCTCACCACAATCCCGAAAGTCTCCCCCGTGATCTTCCTTCCCTCCACCACCAGGGTCCTCCTAACGCACCTTTCTTAGCTTCTTCAACTTTCAATGGCCATTTCACTTCTTCTTCTCTTCATCACTTGTTTCTCTCTTCTGCCATCCTCCTACTGCTATACTTCTCTACCTTCTGCTTCCTTTTTCTATGATCTTCACTCACAATGTTCCCTCACTGTCTCCCCTAACCCTCCTCTGCAGGTGCCTCTCTCTATCCACTATCACTGCCTCTTCTAAATTTTCTTTCTTGGCATGTTCTTCTGTTCTTTGGAGTGATTCTCATTGTGGGAATTTGCTTTTGTTCGTTTATGTTATGTCTTTGATTTTATGGCTTCTTGTTTTTCGTGTGATTAATGGTGTTTGGATTCATGGGTGTCCTCTTATGAAGAATAAGGTTCTGCTTTGATAACTTGAAAATGGGGAATCAGAATATTGGGTGTTGGGTTGGCTGCCATCTATGCCAAACTATGTGGGAAATTTGTGATTATGGAGGAAAGTTGAAGTTATAACATTGAAGGAAGAGGCACTCAATTTTGACGCCTCTTCTTGGTTGTGGGTGCCATTGCGGTAGCGCTTTGATTTGCGTTTGGGGTGCGTTTCGTGCTTTCTTGCTTGATGATTGGTGACGAAATTTTGGGGGTTAGGGTTCGAAGTAGGTTTTTGTTTTTTTTTTTCTTTTTTTAGATTGGATTCCTGCACCTCGGCTATCTCTGGTGGCGAGTAGTGATGGTGACGGTAGTTGTGGGAATCAAGGCCTTGACGGGATTAATGTATGAAAGGAAGAAGGAAGGAAATAACACTTTTTATAATTAAATAATATAAGATAATACCACATCATATAACATTTATAAATTTCCACGTAATTGAATGAATATAAAAAACCTATTAATGTCTACATCCATGTAATTACATTTAGACTGTGTTAGTTTAAAATTAACTAAAAGGGTTTAATTGCTTCAATTTAACAAGTATTTGGACTCAATTGGAACAAAAAAATATGAAGACTCAGTTGAGAATTAGATACAAATACAAATACGAGGACCAAAAGAAATATTTAACCAATAAATTAAAAATAAATAATATTATTTTAATATTGATTTTTTTATGTTAAAGTAATGGATTGAAAATACAGCTAGTAATACTAATATTAATAATAATGGTGGGTTATATTAATAATAATAATAATACTAATAATAATAACAATAATAATAAAGTTAAAAAAAATAGTTAGATATCAATATGTTTGTTTTAAATTATAAAATTTACATTATTTGATTAACTATATGTAGTAAAATGATATTATTATATAATTAAAATTTATGTAATATATTATATTAAAATGAAATATATATCCAACACATAAAAGATGGATACATTGTGTAATATGGTCCTAGAAAATAAATACAATATGAAATTGATGTTAAAACTTTTTAAATAAAATCAGATGTAGATATAATTAAAGATACAGAAATATTAAAGCGGTGTTGGCATTGGTGAGGATAATATTGGTAATGAAAATTGTTATTTGAGAGTGATTTGGTGAGTTAATTAATATGGTTGTGAAATTAGAGATGGAAAGATATATTTGAAATAGGAAGGGTGCAAAGAGAAATTAGGAGGGTGTAGTCATTAAAATCCAAATATAAGTGTACCTTGGGTGGTTAGAAGTTATTGATTTGGGGGTGTTTCTCCCTCCACCTCCCAAGTGGGACTTGCACCTCCTCACTATTTTAATTTATTTTAAAAATGTTCTACACCTCTCCATTATTTTTTTATTCCAAAGATACCTTATACCTCTCTACTATCTTTAACATCTTTCTCTTTCTCTCTCTACATTAATGGAGTATTTACATGACTCATTAATAGAGCATTTAGATTACTCAAATTCTTAAATAAGTTTGATTCAATCTTATTTTTGCGGTTGAATATATTTTTTTCTTTTCAAATTATTTAATAAATGATAAAATTTTGTTCTAAATTTCTAGAAAAATGTTTATATATATGTGTGTTTTTTTTACCTATATATATATATATATATATACAAAATCATTTTTTTTAAATTTGCTTAATGTAAAAAAATAGCTTTTAAAAATATAAAATATAACTAAAAT
>NC_028353.1:5139741-5142447 GCF_000741045.1 Vigna radiata var. radiata
AATTTCTCATGAGATGAGAATTTGAATTTCTCATGAGATGAGAATTTGAATTACTCATGAGATAAGAATTTGAATTACTCATGAGATGACAATTTGAATTTCTCATGAGATGAGAATTTGAATTTGAATTTCTCATGAGATGAGAATTTGAATTTTTCATGAGAATTTTAATTACTCATGAGAATTTGAATTTCTCATGAGATGAGAACTTGAATTTCTCATGAGATGAGAATTTGAATCAGTATAGTGCGAACCATATTCATGATGGTTCTGTTTTTCCTTTCAGCAACCTCATTCTGCTGGGGATAGGCAGCTGTTAGTTGCCTTCTTATCCCTTGATTTCTGCAAAATTCCTCAAATTCTTTTGAACAGAATTCTCCTCCTCTATCAGTTCTTTAGCAAATAATGTTTTCTCCAACTTCTTTTTCAACTAGAGTTTTGAAGTTTCTTAAGAAGGAAAACGTTTCAAATTTCTCACTTAGAAAATATAGTCAAGTTTTCCTTGTTAGGTCATCAATAAAGCTTAAAAAATATCTCTTATTGCTATTAGAAGTTGGTTCGATTGGCCCACCCAAATCTGCACGAACAAGCTGCAGTTTCCTAGATGCTCACCATTCTCCTTTCTTGGACATAGTGAGTCTGTGTTGTTTTCCTTCCAGACATTGTGTGCAAATTTCTTGAGGGGTTGTGATAGGAGGCAAACCTGTTACCATTTGCTTAGAAGCAAGATTTCTCAAACCATCATAGCTTAAGTGCCCGAGCCTGTTGTGCCAGAGTTGAGAATTGTTTTCTGCATTCATCTAAAAACATGTATATGCTCCCATGGTTGCTGTTAATACAAACATCCTACTAGAATTCATTGGAATTTACCATAGTATTCCTTTATCAGGATGTGTAATTGTGCAAGTATTGCTTACAATTTTGATGCTCAGCCCCTTTTCCTAAAGTTGTCCTATGCTCAGCAAATTGTTTTTCAGTTCAGGAACGTAAAATACATGCGTAATAACATGCATCAATCCATTTACCTCCACTCGAATGCTCCCTTTCTCCATCACATTTATGTGAGTATTATTTCCCAGCTTGACTTTGCCTCTAAAGTTCTCATTTAATTCTGAGAACCATTCCATGTTGCCACTCATGTGGTTGTCGCATCCTGAATCCAAGAACCAATCAGTTTTCCTTCCTTCTTTTCTGTTCACGAGAGCCATTAGTAAGATCTCTTCCTCATGTTCTTCCATTTCTGCATAATTTGCTTTCTCCCACATTGGACATTCATATTGAAAATGTCCAAGTTTATGACATTTGAAACATTCAACTTCATTTTTGTTAAATGTTTATCTCCCTCTTCCTCTACCTCGGAAGGCTCCCCTTGTTCTCCCTCTTCCTCTTCCTATTCCATATTTCTCCTCAAATACAGTTTGCATAACCTGTTCTTCTTCCACTGAGCATGTCATTCGCTGCTCTTGCACCAATAGACTACTTTGCAATTAATCTATAGTCATAATATTCATGTTGTTGGATTCCTCAATTGAGCACACTACATAATTGAATTTAGTAGTCATAGACCGCAAGATTTTTGCAGTTATGACACTCTCTTCTATTATCTCTCCTACTGCTTTCATGTTTTTGGCTATCTTTAAAGTTCTGCAAAAATATGAATTCACCGACTCTCCCTCCTTCATTTGCAATATCTCAAATTCCTTACGTGAAGCCTACAGCTGTGGACGTTTCACCCTTGTGTATCCTTGAAATTTCTGCTTCATGGTGTTCCATATATTTTTGGACGTTTCATCGTTTACGATTGTGTCCAAAATCTCTATCTATTGCTTGATAGAGATAATTTATCTTCAAATCTTTAAGTTGTTCTTCCAGCCTTTTGAGATCTGAATCTATTGCATTTGTTTTGTCTTGAACACCATCAATTCCATGCTCCACCAAGCTCCAATACTCCGTAGAACGTAAGAAGTTTTCCATTAACTTTGCCCAATGGTTATAGTGACCATCAAATTTTGCAATGGTAGTTTGAACATATTTTTCGTTTTCTGCCATTTCTAATAGCACTCTCAAGTTTCCCAAAAACTCACAGTGTATCACTCTTTCCAACCCAATCCAGAAAGCAAAGCTCTCCAGTGTTTCTCTCTCTCACTCACGTGTGAATTTTTTTTCTTGGTTCAAGCCCCTGTGAAGGAGTTCTGATACCAAATTGTGAACACAATAAAGATAAGAAATGAATGTAATCTTTTGATGTGTTATTAATCTATTCGATTACAATCGTTTATATAATAAAAAAGAAAGTAAGTGAGAAATTTCCTAATAGACCACGTTCCTAAAAATCAGTTCCTCAACCCCTAATAATATGTCAACATAAGACCTTTATTTAATGGCATAAAATAAAAGACTTTAATCAACATTTAAACTAAATAAAAATAGCATAAAAAAACCTTCTAACCTCTTGCATTCGTCTTCAACTGGTGACAAGTGATGGCACTTAAGAAAATTGTTCATGCTCTTTGCTAGTGTGATATCATTCTGGTGGCCTGACAAGAGTTTATATTATTATATTATTAGTATATCATAATATTAGTTATTAAAATAATTTTTTAATATAATTTTGTTATATTAGGTTATAAAATAATTTTTTAACAATTATATTATTAGTATATCATAATATTAGTTATTAAAATATAGAAGTGTACGCTTTTTTCT
>NC_028353.1:5142900-5217182 GCF_000741045.1 Vigna radiata var. radiata
TATTATTATTATTATTATTATATACTAACTTTATGACGACGAAAGAACAAAATAAATTCTAAATCTTTAACAAATAACTTTTTTTTTATNTTTTAAGTATTTAATAATATTTTTATATTATTTATCTAATAAATTAAATATTTTATTCATGTTATTTGAGTTAAACATGTCAGTGAGTTAAAACATAATATAATGTTAAAAATTATANATATTATATGTAAAAAAAACACACACATATATAAACATTTTTTTAGAAATTTAGAACAAAATTTTACCATTTATTAAGTAATTTGAAAAGAAAAAAATATATTCAACAACAAAAATAAGATTGAATCAAACTTATTTAAAAAAATATATCACAAGTTGAAATTTGAGTCATTAAATGCTCCATTAATGAGCCATGTAAATGCTTCATTAATGAGCCATGTAAATGCTCCATTAATATACAGAGAGAAAGAGAAAGATTGTTAAGGATAATGAGAAGATGTAGGGTATTTTTGAAATAAAAGAAAATAGTGGGGAGGTATAAAATATTTTTAAAATAAATTAAAATAATAGAAAAGTACAAGTCCCACTTGGAGAGGTGTAGGGAGTAACATCCTTAATTTGTGAAGGATATATGAAGACAACTTGGTGGTCCATCATAGGTTCATCTTTCAATGCATTAATTGCAAGATTTTGATTTATTGGAATTTCAATTAGAAAGGTTTATATGAAAGCTCTATCATGGTGGTTAATGGTATGGATTTCTTCAATTGGTTGTTAGGATGATAAAAATATTCCTATATGAGTATTTATACATAAAATATGTTTTAGAGAATAAATAGATACTTCAATGAGTTTTTGCGAATAAATATTTATAATACCTGTATATAAATGGATGGATCGGATGTAACTATTATATTATTAGTATCTACAAATATTTATTATGGTAAACAAAATAAAAATAAAATTTAATATACATATTTTTAATTAAATTTAATTAAAATTAATATTTTATTATATTAAATTTAATATTTAATTTAATTAACATTATTCCTCATATATTTTTATAATTTTATTTATATTTCAATTTAAAAATCTATAAATTTTTAAAAAGATATTCATGATATCCATAAAAACCCACAATTTATTTTTTAAATGTGTACCAATAGGTTAAATTTTCTGTTGCAAGTGATGAATAAATATTATCCACACTTGATTCTATCAATTGTAATCCTAATAAAATTATATTGTTAAATAAGTACACAGAAGAAATTTGCTAACTTGTATATCTATAACGAAAGTAGATTATATGTTAACTCATAAAATTTAATAATGAAGATAGATAATTATATTGTTGGGTCATGATTTTGTTTTTTTGTTTTGTTTTAATTTATATTAAAAATAATATAATTACTATCATATTTAAATAAATAATTTATTTATATAATTATATTTAAATGTTATAGTTATTATAGTTATAAATATAATTATTTATATTTAATGATGTGTAATCATATGATTAAAATTTTAAATTAAATATTTATTAAATGAAATGTTTTAACTTTAATAATAATAATAATAATAATAATAATAATAATAAAGCTAATATCAATGTTAATAATATTGTTGATGCCAATGTTAATAATAATGAAAATAATAATAATAAATTGATACTACTACTATACTAATACTGTTAATAATAATACCAATAATAATAAAAATGATAATAAATTATACTACTACTACTACTAATAATAATAATAATAATAATAATAATGATGATGATGAAAATACTAATACTAATAATGCTAATGCTAAAATACTTATATCAATGCTAATAATAATAATAATAATAATAATAATAATAATAATAATTAGGAAGTTTGTTTTACATTAATTTTGAATTAGACAGTGTGAGTGAATCGTGTGACAGCTATAAAATAATAATTGATAAAGCACCTAAAATAGAATGTGACATTTCAATAACAGAACCACATATAATAGTCGCTAAACTTTCATTCCTTCAAAACTAAATAAATAGGCCATCGATAAAAAATTGCAATAAATCATTATTGGAAACAATGGTTATTTCCTGTCTGTTTTATGTAATAAGATGCTACGAAAATCATGTTAAAAAATAATATTCTATGGGTTTTAAAATCATAAAATCATTTGCTTCTATTGCTCCACTCAAATTCTTGCACTTACATTTGTATTTTTGCTTATGGTCAAGTAAGCACTGATTTGCGAATTCTACCTATTTTTGTTGGTATACAATGTCATTTGTTTATACAATGTTATTTGTGTAAAAATGTTTTGCTAGAGTATAAGTTTCACATTGAATAAAAATGAGAAAATATACTATATAAAGATAAAAAATTTATTAACCATTTTTTTTAAGGTATTAGATAGGAAGTGGTGTCAATTTCTTATGTTATCGAACTTAAATGTTATCAATATTTGTATTTCTTAAGTGAATTTCTTTCTCCATAGACTTAACATGTTTAAGATAGAAGTAATATGTGAAAAAAAATTCAATTAAACCTATAATTGTTTTAGACATAGTAAACATGAGACATATTCTTATAACATAATTGAATTCATCATAGTATGAATTGTTTACCCTGTTGTAAATTAATTATATAAAAAAAGTTTATCAACACATTATTTTCTTAAATTTATAAGTGAATTTTCATGAGATTTCAACGTGTCATTAATGTCTTTTATAAAAAAATATTATTTTAAAACAAATACCAAGTGTTTAGTTTTAAAGCATTAATATGTACCTAAAAAAATTATCCTATAAACTTAATGCAATAATAATTGTATCATTATACTATATATATATAGTCCTTAATAATAATAGCAATATTAACGAGTGAAATGAAATTTAACATTTTTTATCAAATAATTTAGAAATTTTAATTTGTTTTATGAAGGACTAATTTAAGTTTGATGTGAGGCCATAAGAGCCTTTCCCTAATTTTTACATAGCCCGAGGTCAAAAGACAAATTATTGAAAGTAAATACGGACAATATTTTGACATTGTTTTTGCATTCAATAAAAATACTTCAAATTAGAAAAAAATAATAATTTAACACAAGGTATAAGAGATGTAGTCATACATTGATGTAAATAATTAAAAATAATGGGATGATAATATACTTTTATATTTATTTGATATATGTAGTAAAATAGTTATAAGAAAATAAGTTTTTATATTTTTTAAAAAAGTAAAAAAAATAAAAAATAAAAAATACCAAATGAATATAAAATCATTGAATATCTCAAAGTATCATAGATAATTAATTATTTGTGATTCCATATAGATTTGAGAATTCTCCTCATCGTACACATGTTCTACCAATGTCAGAAGTTGAAATTGTTTAAATTTCATAATTTTTAAGGAAAAATTAACCTCTTTAAGTTAGGTTAGTATATGCTTAAATCAGAAAAATAAAATATTTAAAATAATACAGGAGAGAAGTTTTATGAACTAGTTTTTATATAAATTAATTTAGTTTTATACATTTTTAAATTTGAAATAAGATTATAAAAAAAATGGTTAAAACATTCTGCAAGGATAAGTTGAAACCTACTCAGATTCCAATAAAACCAATATGACACGTAGTCATGAATATGAAAAGGAAGTGGGATCAGTAATTATTGCGTCTGCAACTTGTAATATGTAAGAAAATGAATAAAATAAAAATAAAAAAATGTTATGTGGTAGAAATGGCGACAACGATGAACGTTGAAAATAGCGAAATAAGCTATTTTATGAAAATTTAGGCTTTGTTCTTATAAGGTGATTTGGGAGAGATGATTTGGAGGAGATGATTTGAATGGATTTGAATGAATTTGAGGATAATTTTTTGTTGTTTTTTTGAGTGGATTTGTGGGTAATTGAGAGTAGATTTGGAAGTAAAGTTTGTGAGAATTAGTGTAAAATTTGATTGATGTGATAAATTTAAAAAAATTGTTTAATTGGTAGAAATTGAAGATTACTTAGTTATTAAAGTGATATAAAATGTTATTTGTTAATGTTATATTTAATTAAAATATTTATAAAGAGTAAAAAGTTAAAAGTTTTTATTAAAAATAATTTTTAAAAAGTAAAAAAATTATAATTTAATAAAATAAATTTATTTTTAAATGTATATGAAGTAGTAAATTAATATAAATTAAATAAATTATATCTATTACAAAAACACTAAGATAAACCAATTTACAAGTTTAAAACATCAAAATAAACTTTTAAAAGTTAATGGGATACACTAAAAATAAAAAAATAACTTAAAAGAGTAAATACATAAAATATTAATAATCAGTCCAGTGAAATCTAAGACTAGAAGATGGTGGTGGGTGAATGGCTGGATGCAAACCTTGCTTATGCTCAACCAAATACTGACACATGAAATTTAATCAAACATTGAGGACAAATATGACTTTTTCCAGTAAATCCCTTCTAATCTCTTCTCTACTGCGAGTGATAAAAAATGCATCCATCCTGCAAATCCGTCCTCGTCGTTCCGTGCTTTTCCACTCAAACGAACATGAATGAATATGCATTTCTTCGCCCTCAAATCCGCATGAACAGTTAAATCTGTTCATGCGAACAGAGGCTTAAGGTAAATGAGTGCAGGATCTTTTTTAGCCCTTCAAACATTTTTTATGGATTACGTTTCAAAATCCTCAAAAATAGGAATGACAAAAATATTTACTAAGTATCTTTTGATAGATTCTTATGAGTAATAAATATATTTAAGTTACTTGCTTTTTTTTAATAAGAAATCTAATTTTATTTGGATTTTTAAAATTAAGTTACAGAAATAAAATTATTAAAAAATACTAAATATGGAAAAACATGGAATGATTTAATTTTATAAATTTATGTTTATTAATATTTATGAAATTAGCATATTTTTTAAGAGATTGGTTTTGTTTTGATTTATTTTAATATAATTTATTTGAATTTAATTTTTAGAAAAAATGATTTTATTTGTAGTAATATTTTATGATGTAATCTTCTTTTGATTGTACTTTTTTTTTATCTTTTTATTATTTCAATTTATATTTAAAAAGTAAATTTTACACAATACAATCTAAATTTTAAAAAATTAAAATAAAAAACAAGAATGTCTATTTGAAAATATAAATAATTCACGTATTTAAGAAAGAAATATTGAGATATAATATTTTATATAGCTACAATGTTTCACATAACCATCATTCCATGTGTCTTTTCATATACTTATCATATATTACGATAAATATTTAATTATGTTTTCATATACTTATTATAAGAAAGATTTAATTATGTTTTAAGTTTGTGATATATCGATTCATTTATATGTATGTGATATATCCATTTATTTATATATTGATTAGAGAAGTGTATAAATGAATTTATTAATACACGTGAGATTAAATAAGTTTATTAATATATATTACATAAGTATATTTATTAACTAATTAAATAATTTTGTAATACACAATATATAGGTTTTTTTCATATGTTAGTTAAATAATTATAATGAAAAACATTACATAAATGTAACAATTCACATTAAATGAATCTTTTTATACATAGATTAGATGAATATATATAAAAACATATTAAACGGTTCATTTCATATATTGATTAAACGAGTCTAAGAATACATATAAGACGAATTTGTCCATATAATAATTAGAAAAGTCTTGCAACACATTAGACGAATTTGTCTATACACTTATGATGAGTATAACAATATATATTAAATGAGTCTGTTTATACACATGTTAGACGAATATATTAATACACATTAATTCTATTTACTTTATCCATTCTCTTATTAGATGAGTCATGCAATACACATTGCACAAGTTTGTAGATACACTAATTAGATAAGTATAGTAATACACATTAGACTAATTTTTTTCATTAGTTTTTATTTTTAGCTAGCCTACTCTACATATTTCTGCATAGTCTATCCTTTGTACTTTTAGAGGGTCTACCTTATAATTTTGCATATATTTTATCTTTTGTATCTTTACAAAGTCTACTTTTTACATTTTTACATACATATTGACTTTCTAAACCTATAAATGATTTTTCATGTTGATTATTCAAAACTTAATTTATTTTTTCTTTCCTTCACCCTCTAAATCTCTTTTAATAAACACATAAACAAATACCAACCGGTGTAGGCATTATATGGACCTAGAAAATAGCTGAGAGTAATAGTAATTTTAAAATATTATATTCAATTATATTATTATAAATAGAATTTTCTATTAATCGATATTCATTTCATAAGAACCATCATCCCTTTAAATAAGTTTAGCTCTCCATTGTCATAGAGAGCTCAAGCTTATAAAATAAAAATGGAAGAAAAAAGAGATATAAGGAGGGAGAAGATATTGTTCCCACAAGCCTTAATAACCTCCAACCTCTCCAAAAAGAGTTGTTCGTGTCTCCAACCACCAAATAGAACATTCCTTCGAGCAATTGAGAATAAATAAGGCAAAATTATCACATAAGCATAAGTGATGCTCAACGTTTGTAGTGTTGCTGACTGATGTTGGTGAGCACTGCAACACTATGATGCTTTTTTACTTGCTGGTGCCTATCGTTATGTAGGTACTGCCTAACGCCAATTGCTTTGAGGACCATATTCTTTGACTTTGTGGTGTTAGGCGTGGGTTTTGTGGCACCCAACGTAGTTTTTCTAACTTGATCTCACATTTTGGTTGTTCTTCCTGCCTCTTAGGATTGCCAACTTCATTGGTTTGATAAAAAAACATCATAAAAAAATGGGGATTAGTAGTATAATTAGTTTAGTATAATCCAAAATGTAAATATTTACAAAAACAAGCCAAAATTCAAGATAAGAAGGTTTTAAAAAGCTAGAAAACAATCGATTTTGTTGATAAAATATGACTAAGATAATAATAAAAATTAACATTATCATTTTGTTATCAAATTTTTTACATGTGGAGTTGTAGGGGCTTGCATGTGATGTTAAAGAAATCAAGGTGAATCTTTGTTCAGTATTGATGATTATTAGGGTGTGTTCTGATCGTTGATTAGAGTTCTCTATGTACAGGTCGAGCAACCTATTTCAAGTAGAGTCTATGGAACCTGTGAGAGTTGAGTCTATGTAGAACACCTTTGGGGAGTCTAAGGATGTCTATCTAGATAAGAGAAGCTAGATTAAGTTTAAATAGTTCTATTAAATTGTAATTTGATCTGATGAACTGATTGTGAAATTGTGATTGGTATAGTAAAATTAAACTACTTATGTTTGTGTTGATTTAATCATGTTGAAGTGTGACGAAATTTAGAATTTGGTATGTTGAACTATATTGGTAAAATTTTTAAATATAATGATGAAATTAAATTGTAATTTTATTTCTTGAAATATTGTTTTTGGGTTGGTTTATTATTGTTATTTGTGGAGTTGATTTAATTTAGGTAGGATTGTTTGATTTGATGGCTAGTTTAAACTAAAATTAAGGTATTTTAAACTAAGATGGAGCTAAATTTGTATAGATAGTCAAGTTATACAACATATTGAAGTCAATTTAGGGGTGAAAACTTTGATACAACATCAGGCAATACCACATAAGTGTTAGGCGTCACTCGTAGGATTGTAGTCAGTGAGTTCTAGTGATTCATACCTTTGAATTAATGCCACTCTTTCACGTTGGGCACTCACTTAACAATGAGCTATAGAGGTCCATGGTGTTGCGTTGTCCTGTGGTCGCTGAGTGCACAATTGACAGGGAGCACTCTGGGATTTAGCGCAAGGTGTTGATGTAGGGTGTTGGGCATCATATGGGTTTTGCTCCTGGGTTGTCTTAGTAAAATTATGATTTCTGTTTCGTTAACCGTTATATCGAATTAATATTTTTACAAGTAGTTCTTGAAATATGGTTCCTCTTTTTTCACTGTCGAGATTGTCAATTAGATGTATGTGGTTAGAGAAATACGTTTTGCAGTTTCGATATACTTAATGGAAATATTATTATTGAATAATATGGTAATGTCATAGAAAATAAATGACGCATTATTCACATTTCAATTGAAATGAACAATATATGAGTGATGTTATGTAATTAGTATGGATTGAGGTAGAATACATATGGATGACATGATGTGATGATTTACGAATTATATGAGAATGTGTGACCTATGTGTGAATATTATATATACTTTGAAGTAACTGTATTTTTACTTTGATTTGTGTTTCAATTTGGTTATAATAGTTATAAACATGTGAAGGATTATGGAGATGTATTTGATATGAATGCATTTTTTGAAAATTGTAGGGATTCATAAGGAGTGAATTCTATTATGTGGTGATATCAATAGGTGTATTGGATTGTGATTCTAAAAGGAAACGGCTGACTGTACTAGAATTGGATTCGCATAGAGGAAAATACTTAGGAGTGAGAGTTAAAGGAGGCTTTTACATCTGGGTATGGGGAGGGTGGATCTATACATAACCAATGTAGAGATTTATCGTGTCATATGTGATGAGAAATGAAGTTCCTCTTTTCTTTGAAGTATAATTATAGCTTCTGTGTGAGAGGGGTTGAATAATGTGCATGATTCCTAAGTCTATTCAATACTAAACTTTCAAAAATAGAATCCTATTTTTTTGTCAAGTTGAGATTGAGGATTGAATCATAAAGACTATATGTGACATGTTAGACATTATAATATTTGAATTAAAAAGGATATATTGTAGATGTTGTGACTTATATTTCTATAAATAGTGATATGTTTATAATTTACTTTAACTTACTCTATGTTTTTGTATTTGTTTATGGTCTATCTACTTGTGATAAAGATATATTATGGTTGAACATATAATAGTGTAGGTAAGAAGATTGTAAAATAATAAAACATTGATGGTACATTAGAGAATTATTATTACATGGACTATATTAATTTAAGAAACTTGAAGCAAAATTAAAAATAAAACATTTTTTAAAGTCTTAAAAACAATTAGTACTAAAAAATTGAATTACCTAAAATAATTAATACTAAAATATTTGAAGCTTTTTTTTTTTAAATTAGAACAAAGATTTTATCTGTACCTTAACTGACTCTATATAATATATAATTTATTGTATAAATTATGTAATTAATGGTATAGAAATTTTATATATTCAGAATAAAAACATAAAGGTGGATATGAAGGAATGATGAAGATCATACCCTAAAATACTTATATTTTAATATTATTGGACACGTATTAAAAAACAGTTATAAATATACTACTTTTAAAACAATTTTATTACAATATTCTTATACATTATGTTATCATTTTTTTTTTAAGTAGTGACGAATTGGTGAAGTTGGGAGTTACCATATATCATATGGCCCCCGTTCATCCATCGTTTTCATCATACTGTTTAACACCAACCCACCTCTGTTTGTCTCACGTCCTTTTCTCTCGCATATTACACTAGCTAGTAACAGTCACATTTTTATTTTATTTAAAATAACACAATGACTAAAAATAGTTATAAAAATAAAATTAAAGTTTTAAAATATTAAAACTTAAAATTTTATGAACAAAAATTAAAATTATGTCAATACATTAATCTTTACCAAGATCCTATACATTCACATTTTCTAATTTTAAAATAAACATTTACATATTTTATGTTATCAATATAGTATTTTTTTATTTTATTTCTATTTTTGCTTATGTTAAAGTTATATAAAAATATATTTTGATATAATAAAAATTATAATTAAATAAAAATACAATTTTTGTATTGTTAATAAATAATAATTAAATAATCAGATTTCATATAAAATATATATTCATACAATTTGTATTTAAATATTATTTTAACATGTTATTTTTAAATAAATTAAAAAATCGTGTCTATATAAAAAATACGAGTGATATTTATTGAAAATATAACTTATGGAATTATTAGAGTGAAAAAAAAGATCTTAAAAATATAAAAAGAAAAGAAAAGTAAAAGAAAATAGTAACATGTAAAAATACACAATAAAATATTAAAAATTTATAGTTTGAATTTATACATCTACATTTTATAATAAAATATTATAATATAATATTGAAGTGTCTTAATTTCCACATCTTTAAATGTGACCTATGAAAACGAAAAATGTTCTTTTTTTAACAACTTTTATAGTTAGTGATGGGTCCGATTTAAATCTCTGGACTGTTAGTTTATTGTGAAAAAGATGTTAACATTAGTCCAAACGAAAAATTTATTCTGTTGGAACCACCGTTTGTTTATGGACGGAAACAATCTTCACCCTTTCAACTCTTCATATAAATATCCCCACCCATGTATACTTGGTTGTCCACAAGAAAGAGAGTTTAACCCCATTACCGAAAATGGTGGTTGGAGAGTTCGCAGGTGGTTGTTTGAGAGAAATGAAGAACTTGAGCTGTCGTGTTATCGCTGGGCGTTGGTTCATGTTGTATGCATCTTTGCTTATCATGGCTGCTGCAGGTTCAGTTTATATGTTTGGCATGTACTCTAACGAGGTCAAAACCTCTTTGGGGTATGACCAAACCACTCTCAACTTGCTCGGCTTCTTTAAAGACATGGGTGGCACACTTGGAATCATATCGGGGTTGATCAACGAGGTAACACCACCCTGGTTGGTACTCTCAATAGGGGTTCTTATGAACTTCTTTGGCTACTTCATGATATGGCTTGCAGTCTCTGGCCGCATTGCAAAACCCCAACTTTGGCAAATATGTCTCTACACTTTCATTGGTGCAAATTCTCAAACCTTTGCCAACACTGGTGCTTTGGTCACATGTGTCAAGAACTTCCCAGGAAGCCGTGGTAGTCTTTTAGGCCTACTCAAAGGTTACGTTGGTCTAAGTGGAGCAATCATCGCTCAGTTCTACCATGCCTTCTATGGTGATCACAACCCTCAAGCTCTTATCTTACTCATTGCGTGGCTTCCTCCTGCTGTTAACTTCCTTTTCCTTCCAACAATTCGGATATTCAACAACGTTTACTATCACCGTCCCAACGAGAACAAGGTTTTCTATCACCTTCTATGGATTTCACTTGCCCTTGCTGGGTTTCTCATGGTTTTGATCATAATGCAAAGCAAGCTCACTTTTACAAGGCCAGAATTCGTAGCCGATGGGGTTGTGGTTCTTTTCCTTCTTCTTCTCCCACTTGTTGTGGTATTCAGAGAGGAAATAAAGCAATTGAAAGCCAAAACTCAAGGTGTGACCGACTCAACCTCCCAGTCGAAAGTAGTCACTGAAATTATTCCACCTCCAAACGTGGAGCAAGAAGTACCAGCAACAACAGGTTCGCTCGAGAAAAGTTCTTGTTTCAGGAACATACTCAACCCCCCAAAGAGGGGAGAAGACTACACCATTCTGCAAGCACTTTTCAGTATTGACATGCTGATTCTGTTCGCTGCAACAATATTTGGTGCTGGCGGAGCATTAACAGCCATAGACAATCTAGGACAGATTGGAAGGTCATTGGGATACCCGAGGAAGAGCATCACGACATTCGTGTCCTTGTTAAGCATATGGAACTATTTGGGACGGGTAGTTGCAGGTTTTGCCTCTGAGATCTTGTTGATCAAATACAAAATCCCTCGTCCCTTTATGCTCACTGTTGTTATGCTTCTCTCTTGTGTTGGCCATATTCTGATTGCCCTTGGTGCCCCAAATTTCCTCTACTTCGCTTCCGTCGTTATAGGGTTCTGTTTGGGAGCTCAGTGGCCGCTAATGTTTGCGATCATATCAGAAATATTTGGCCTTAAACATTACTCCACGTTGTGCAACTTTGGAGCCGTGGCAAGCCCTGTTGGATCTTACATTTTAAACGTGAGACTGACAGGTGTTTTGTATGATAAAGAGGCTTTGAAACAGTTGAAGGCCAAAGGACTCTCGAGACAAGCGGGGAAGGAGCTTAACTGCGTTGGAGTGCAGTGCTACAGAATGGCGTTTGTAATAATCACGGCGGCGACGCTGTTTGCCTGCTTTATATCGTTTGTTTTGGTGCTGAGAACTAGAAAATTTTACAAAGGGGATATCTATAGAAACTTCAGAGTGGAACATGTAACCCAAGAGAATGGTATGTTAGCAACTGAAGGACACGGAAGTGCATTAGGAGAACAGGATAAGAAAAACAAAAATTGAAGTGTTTTTGCTTTAGGGTTTAGTCGCTGTTATTGTTATCTTTTTTTTTAGGAAAATGATATTTTAACACTTTTTTTTACACCATTTTGACACTGCACACATGTCAAAATGTGGTTGGACGATTTCAAATTAAAAAGACAAACTTTAGTTTTTCTCTTCCAAATATACTTCTGCCTCAACTTTTTTTAATTTGAAATTGTCCAATCACATTTTGACACGTGGTATCAAAAAATGGTGTTAAAATATCATTTTCCTTTTTTTTTTTAAGAAGGATGCCTATCTCTTAACTTAAATAAACGGAATATTTGAAGTTAAAATGTTGTATTTGATATTTATTTTACTCCTCCGCAACAATGATATAACCACTCGTTAATAAGTGGTTTTTAAACTTAATTATAAAAACATTTTATTCTAATTATTATAACTTTTAATATTATGATTCTCAAAAGTTGAACATATGTGATCTTGTTTATATAATCTAAATCATCACTATTAAGTTGATGCCTAGGACATATTAAGTATTTTATTTTTTATGAACTTTTAATGCAATCCATTAATTTAATAATACCTTTTCTTGTTTATAAACTGAATTGTGATACATACTTATCCGAAACGCAGCAAGCTTGTATCATAGAAAGTGAACCACCTACTTACAAAAGAGAAGATATATATTAAGGAAAAAGTTAGTTTGACTACTTTTAATGATTTTAAATTAAAAAAATAATATAATTATAATCAAAATATTATTATTTGACAGTGTCATTGAACGTATAATTTGTGTCAAGGTATCAATGCTCATATATTAATGGATATCTTCGTCACCAAAAGGCCTCACTCGTATCATCGCATACGATGTCATGCACTTAGACTCTACTTTACAACATTTATCCTTTTGTTACAAAGGAAAGTAATAAGAACCAAGTAAATAAAAAAAAAAATACTGTTTTTGTTCATATGGATCAAAATAAAATAATTTATATGAGTAGAAATAAATAGTTAAAACAATTTAAAAGTTTTTCTTTACTTTTTTTGCATTTTTATTGGTGTTAATTATCCACCGTTTTTTTAAAAAATAGTTAACTTTTAAAGAAATTTAATGAAAAAATATAATTTTAAAAACCAAAATAAATCTTTAAGAAGTTCATAAATTTAATAGTTCTAAAATGAAAATTGATAAAATTTTTCTACGTGATTTTTCACTCTTCTCACATTTTTTTAATAAAATTAATCTTAATTAAAATTGTCTCAAGTTGCAAAAACTTTATTTATATTTTTTAAAAAAAATCATCCAAAGTTAGTGCATCTTCATTTTAATTGTAATGAAATCACTCTAAAATAATAGAATTTTTGCTTATAAAATCATGCTAACTTGTCACGACTTCTCCAATCTCACTTTTTTTCTTTTTTTTTATAAATTACAACATTTTAGTAAATTCAAAATAAAATTACCCAATCATAGTAAAAAAGACATTAAATCGATGCCTCTTTGAACAATTTCATTTATTGCTTTATCGTAGAAGCCCAGATAAACCGAATAATCATTTTTAAAAAATTACACTCTTCTAAAAGTTGCATAAGAAAAGCAACAACATCTGAAACAAGTGAATTCATATGGGCCTTGGCTTAAATGGGCTTACCAATACACCGTCTTACTAGTTTTTTACAGCATGCTTCATTACACCCAAATCTAGCTATACCAATGATCTAAAATTATAATGAGACATATTTCTTCACACCTGTGCAATGAATAACTCTATTCTATGGATCATACGTGATGTGAAAACTGGTCCAAATTATGAATACATGATATTTCGTAATGTACATCATAAGAAAGGAAAAACATAAACCAAAAGCAAGTAATGATTACACGACTTAACTAGAGCAGTTAGAGGATTTCCAAGCAAAATGAATAACTTTAAAGACTTGTTAGCCAGTGTTCAAATTCCTCGTTTATCAATTTCATTCACGCCTTCATCATAAATATCATAAGAACTCATTTCAGGAATTATAAGCCGAAAATGATAGCTGAAATAAGTGACTCTCACGGGGGCACGGCTTACATTGGCCTACCAAAATCAACTTATCTCACTATTTTGTTAGCCATGTTGCATTCGACCGGACCAGAATTTAGGTACATTACGAACGAAATTCATCGAATCCTTACTCTTTTGTCTTCACTTTGGATAGTGGAGCGGGTAGAGTTTGGAGAGGATGTCGATCACGAGAACAAAAAAGAGAAAACAAAAATGAACCTAACGATTCAGGTCACATTATTAGAACGAAAAAATGGATGAAAAAAAGGAGAAGAACAATATAAAAACATACAGGTTAGAACAAATCACGTAAAATAAAGCAAGAAGCCATGGATATTAACGTCGAGTAATTACCAAACACGATTAATTATTTGTGTCACAGACATCTTCGTTCAAAACAATAGTAGAGTTTCAAGAGTTAGGTTGGACACAGAAGTTGTATTCAATATATAGTTCAAATTTTGTCTTGCACATTTTTTGTATAAAGCGGTGGCCACCTCCAGTTTACCATTGATCCCAGGCTCTTCTCCAATAGTGGTTGCTTAGGACCACCACGTTTAGTGCTAGTCACTTTCTCCATTCATATAATTGTACTTACCGCAAAATTATTATCACTCCTTTTTCTTTTCGTAAAATACCTGATAACATCCTTCCCCTGATACCACCGGCCTTTATTTCCATAATCCACCGCGTCAAACTATAATCATTTGTTCCGTGTGCAACTTTTTCTTCCTCACATATCGGGAAACAATCTTCCCACACCCCACTCAATCCATATACATTCACCCCAATATTACAAATTCTTTTTTGGAACACGTGGTTCGTGTTAATCTCTACAGATCAACCAGATTGGCCGAAATCGCTAAAGTTTCTGTCTGTATATATATATATCTATATATATATTCGTGGTTCTGGGTAGCCTCATCTCACTTCAATTACCCTCTTTTATCTTACACCACAAGAAAGTGTTTGATCCCAAAATACAACAGAAGTGAAAAATGGGGGTGGCGGAGTTGAGAGGAATGAAGAGTTTCGGCTACAATGTTATCACCGGGCGTTGGTTCATGCTGTTTGCATCTTTACTTATCATGTCCGTTGCTGGGGCAACCTATATGTTTGGAGCATACTCTAACGAGGTCAAAACCTCTTTGGGGTACGACCAATCCACTCTCAACTTGCTCAGTTTCTTCAAAGACCTAGGTGCCAACGTTGGAGTGGTATCCGGGTTGGTCAACGAGATAACACCACCCTGGGTGGTACTCTCTATAGGGGTTCTTATGAACTTCTTTGGCTACTTCATGATATGGCTTGCAGTCTCTGGCCGCATTGCCAAACCCCAACTTTGGAAAATGTGTCTCTACATTTGCATTGGTGCAAATTCTCAAACCTTTGCCAACACTGGTGCTTTGGTCACATGTGTCAAGAACTTCCCAGGAAGCCGTGGCAGTCTTTTAGGCCTACTCAAAGGTTACGTTGGTCTAAGTGGTGCCATCATCACACAGCTCTACCATGCCTTCTATGGTGATCACAACCCTCAGGCCCTTATCTTACTCATTGCTTGGCTCCCTGCCGCTGTTTCCTTCCTTTTCCTTCCAACAATTCGGATATTCAACACAGTCCACCAGCCTAAGAACAACAGAGTTTTCTACCACCTTCTGTATATTTCACTTTGTCTTGCTGGGTTTCTCATGGTTTTGATCCTTGTACAAAACAAGCTTAGTTTCTCAAGGATTGAGTACACAGTCGATGGCCTTGTTGTTCTCTCCTTTCTTCTTCTCCCACTCGCTGTGGTATTTAGAGAGGAGGTAAATCATTTAAAGGCCAAAACGGAAGGTTTGACCGATTCAGCACCTGAGTTGAAAGTAGTCACTGAAGTTATTCCACCTCCAAACGTCGAGCAAGAAGTACTACCAACTACCACAAGTTCACACGAGAAAAGTTCGTGTTTCAGGAACATACTCAACCCCCCTAAGAGGGGAGAAGACTACACCATTTTGCAAGCACTTTTCAGTGTGGACATGCTGACTTTGTTCGTTGCAACAACGTTCGGTGCTGGCGGAACATTAACAGCCATAGACAATCTAGGACAGATTGGAAACTCATTGGGTTACCCGAGTAAAAGCACGACAACCTTTGTGTCCTTGGTGAGCATATGGAACTATTTAGGAAGAGTAGCTGCAGGTTATGCCTCTGAAGTCCTCTTAGCCAAATACAAAGTTCCTCGTCCCTACATGGTTACTCTAGTTTTGCTTCTCTCTTGTGTTGGGCATATTCTGATAGCCCTTGGCGTCCCAAACTCTCTCTACTTGTCTTCAGTGATTATTGGGTTTTGTTTTGGAGCTCAGTGGCCACTGATGTTTGCAATCATATCAGAAATATTTGGCCTTAAATACTACTCCACGCTATACAACTTAGGAGGCGCGGCAAGCCCTGTTGGATCGTACATTCTAAACGTGAAAGTGGCTGGTGTTTTGTATGATAAAGAGGCTTTGAAACAATTGAAGGCCAAAGGACTAAGGAGAGAAGCAGGGAAGGACCTAACTTGTGTAGGAGTGCAATGCTACAGAATGGCTTTTATCATAATCACAGCTTCAACGTTGGTTGCGTGTTTAGCCTCGTTCATCTTGGCTCTGAGGACTAGAAAATTTTACAAAGGGGATATCTATAGAAAGTTTAGAAGGGAACATGAAACAACAGAGAATGAGACGGAGATTACAAAGGAAGGTGTTAAGTGTTCTGGTTGAAATACAAGGACATTCAAGAAACCAGAGAAAAACTATACAAGAGTGTGTTTAAGTTTTAGTTGCAGTAAATGCATGGCTTTTGTACATTAATATGTTTGGTTCTGTAGAATTATTAAATAGTGAATGGCATCAGAAGCGTTAGTTATTAGAGCATTTTTATCTGAGGAAAGAACTCCATGTTAATATTTTTCTCTCACGTCAAATTTATATGGGTGAAAAGGGAGAAGTTATTGTAAGATTTCAGGATGATTACATCTTTAAAATTCCCCTTAGTATTTACCTTTCACAAGTTCCTTAAGTAATAAAATTTGGTAGAAAATATGAATAATTTTGAATTTTGAATCATATACAGTAGTACATTGACAAGCATAAGAGATAAAAAGAATTAAAATCTGGATCATATTAAAAAAAAAATTACATGATTCAAATTTATTCCTCTCACACTCACCCATAAGAACAAGTTATTGATTAGTTACATTACAGATAATATGATCGAAGCCAATGTAAACATGACATTGTGAACTATTTCCACCATATATAATTACATTAAATTCATAAAAGTTATGTTTTTTAATTATTGTGTTCCTCATAAAAAGAGACCCAGGAGTGGACCACTTGATAATTACATTACATTCTTTTCATGAGGAAGATAAAGGTCAGCTAATTAATTTTATATTTACTTTTAGGTCTCCAAGCGCCTTGCTTTTCAAATTTATTATTATATAACTAATTGCTGCTGCAAATTGTATACCCCATGAACAAATGCATCCAAATTAATTTGGCATTCGTTGAATCCTGATATTCGATGAACAAAACTGATTTGTTTTAACATGTGGTTCATGAATATGGAATAAGATTATGTGTCTTTTCAAACCAAAATGAAATACAGTAGTGAAAGAGAACCACATACGTATCTCTCTCTATATATACATATACCTATCAGCGCGACAGTGGAAAAGGTGACAAAGAGAAAGTGGAATGGCCTTGGTAGCAGCTACCTTAATTCACAGCCACATGAAGATAGATAGTAGTGAACACTCCTGGAGCTAGACTTGTACGTTGAAAGATGAATACGGATCCAGAAACATAACATGGGTGGGACCAAACCCTTTCGTCACTCCTGACTGTGTTCAAGACAATTCATTCATTCAATCATGTCAACCCCTACGTACCACAAACCAGAATGTTTTGTCAACAATAAAAAGTTTACGTGTCTATCAAGAACATTCTTTTGGTAAGTAATAAGTCAGAAACGCCAAAGTGAATAAAACCTAAGTGATTTCCCTTGTCAATGAATCTAGGTTAGTTCCTTTGAAACTGTAAACTTTAATAATTCAATTCATTAAGCAAAATGGCATGATAGTAAATTTCTTTGTTAAATTTTTACGGTACAAAATAATACTCAGTAACTTGTATTTTTGTTGTTGGATATAAGTTGTTACAGGTTTGGCATATACACTGATAACTTTATGCAAGTATCAATATTAGAGATGAGATTTCAAACATATATAATTTGACAACCCATCATTATTTAACAGCTACCTTATAATAATATAATAATATATAAATAGATTATTAACGAATTAAATTAAATTATTACGTGGTCGCGTATATAAATAGAAGGTTTAATACCTATTTTGGTTCCTCCTTTGGGAAGGTTTGTTCAAAGTGGTCCCTCCTTTTTTCAAAAGTTCACTTAAGTCCTACTTTTTGCAAAAATTGTTCAAAATAGTCCTTTTTGCTAACGGCGTTAACTTTCTTAACGGCACAGCTGCCATGTGGCTAATATTTGTTGAGGTGTAATGTTTTGGTTGTGCTGGCACTGTTGTATGTTAAAAAAAAAGTAATTAATTGTGACGTGGAATTTAATAAAATTAGGTTTAAATTAAAAATTGAATTTGGGGTTAATTGGGGGTAATTAATTAAAAATCTCATTAAGAACCTTAATTGTTTCTGGAAATCTAAAATGGAAAAAAATCCCCAATCTAAATCCTAAGAACCCTAGAACCAGAAAACTGAACCCTCCTCCCTTTCGCTGATTTTGTCGCACTGTCATCTTTCCCTTTCATGGATCCTAGTCCTACCAGGGACAAAGCAGAAAAAAAATATTGATTAGTTAAATGCTTAAATCACAAACTGGTTTAAAATACTACCACCCATCATGTGCTCCTGGTTAATGAAGGCAAAAGGAAAACAAGTGATACCAAACAGAATCCCAAATCAATAATGAAAAGAAACAAAAATATTTAGGGTAATCTGGTTTTAAAACACGTTTTCTGTGTTCATCCTGTATCTTACGTTTTATTATAAAAACACCACCTTAAATTTTAAATTACAAAAAAAAATGAGTGTGGGCACAAATGTATTTCAATCAGAAAATCAGTTCCACCATATGATATATGACAACCGAATAAACATCATAATTTTCCAAGAGACCAGCAGCATCAACATTGGTCCTAGGTGTCAAAATTGGGGACTTTCTTCCGAATTGGGGATTCAGATTGGGTTTTCTTCCGATCAGGTTTTCTTCCGACGAACCTNCCTTCACGAACCACGAACCTTCACGAACCACGAACCTTCACCAACAACGAACCCAAATTCGATCTTCTGACCTTCGCATTCAATCGCGCTCAGGAACCACGAACCCTAACCTCATCTCAGTTTCAATCACGAACCTACCAATCCCAATCCAATTCGAATTACCCCAATTCGAATTACCCTAACCTAATTACCCCAATCACTTCTGACCCTAATGCTATCATTATTTTACCCTAATTATTTTAATTTCCACCTCAGCATTATATATATATTTTAAAACAATTAACAATGCCAAATCAGCAGATGTTAGACACCTGGCACGTCTGCCGTTAATGAACTTAACGTCGTTAGCGAAAAGGACAACTTTGAACAGTTTTTGCAAAACGTGAGACTTAAGTGAACTTTTTAAAAAAGGAGGGACCACTTTGAACAAACCCTCCCAAAGGAGGGAGCAAAATAGATATTAAACCTAAATAGAATTCTCAAATTTTAGTTAAATTATTGGTGAGATTGTTACATGTTTGATCAATGGTATCTTTGGCTAAGTTATCAGGTTTCCCTTGAATATAATTTTATATTTAAGAAATGATATTGTAATTATTATATTTAAACATAAATTTAAAGATAGAACTTCTTTAAGTAAAATTTATCAATAATTATCAATAAATAATTTATTGGTAAATTTATTAATAAAAATTGTGATTTGGTTTCTCTTCTTTTTTTTCTCTCTCTTTTTTTTTTTCATTTTTACCAAAATCAAGGGAAATATTTTTATTTGGTAAAATAAGTTAATGGAGTGATGTAATATATTTAAAATACTTTTTGTCATGACAAGAAAAAGTTATTGCTCAATCAACTAGAGCTTATTTATAAACGAGGTTATGAGCTTTCTCACCTATCACACTTATTGGTTATTATTTTCAAAATTATAGAATTAGAGTTAACATGTGGTATGAATATGTATTTTATTAAGATAGTTTTATGTTAACATGATGCTGTAGCTTATATGATTAGAGTGATCATTTTAATGAGGTTTAACTCTGGCCTAATGTTCTTATCAATTAAATGAAATTTTGAAGTTTTATGATTATTAAAGACATTTACTAACACAGTAAAGATTGAGGATTGAAAGAAAACATGTCTCTACAAAAGAAGTAAATCAAGCGACAGAAAAGAGAAACATGTTTTTTGTTTTTTAGTGATAAAATTCATTGTTTTAGTAGTGCTTTTAAGACGATAATTTATTTAATTGATGAATTTATTGGAGGAAGCCTAATACGACGCATTGTTGGTTGGTTCTAATTTTATATGGTGAGTGAAGCTGATTTTTGAAAGTCCTGTTGGATATATATAATACGTAAATGTGTTTAGTTATTGATTTTTGGCTTAAGATGATATCTAAGATGCTATTTATTTATATATTTTGTAAAATAACAATAGGATGTTTTGCGGTTTGCAAAAGTTTGAGCAGAGGATTGTCTTTGTTATTAATATAAATTTTTAATTAGTTGAAAATCACATTTATGTTTAGATTAAAATAGTTAATATGTTATTTAGGATAAACTTTTTATTGCATACGAAAATTTATATTAACTGTGTATGAATGAATAGAACTAACACTTTTTAGTTAATTAATATGTTGTAGTGACATTATTAATTAATCTAATATACATATGTATTGTTTTTATAATGTTGTGATCATATCTCTATGTGTACTTTCTTGTTAGTTGACGTTGATAGGTTACTCTTTCATTATTTTTATGTTTCTTTAGTTAGTTAGTTTGTATCGTTCATTACTTATAAAAAAATATTTTGACGCTTAAGTATGATGAAATATAATAAATACAATATATTCAAAAATATTAAATATTTCAATTACATATCATATTTATATGTCTTTATATAAATTTTTATTTTAATGACAACTGAATGATAACTTAATAAACTTTTTTATCTTGATTAATATGATAATCCTATAATCAATTCCAATAATATTTTTCTTACATGTCAATGTGACCAATCATGAGTCATAAATTCAATAAATGATTTGTATATATGTATATCAAACTCATATAGTCATTACTTATACTAATTGTTTAGTTACTCCATATATGATAACCAATTATAGCTCATAAAAGCACCAAATATTGATAATATAATTCATTCATTTTTTAATATTTATTATTAATATTTTCCTCGTAGTTTCATAAAATTATATTTAATGATAAATCTCTCAACATTTCAAAACACTTAAATATGCACATTTATCTATTTTATTGCTAATAAGTTACCATGTGATAGAACATTGAAGTAAATAAAAAGAAAAAGGAAAATCATCAAATCATAGTAAATATTGAGTACAAAGTTTAGTTAATGAGTTTATTTTATATATTAAATTGAATTAAAAAGGTGGAATCTGGATCAATTTTGATGGTAAAAAGATAACCTTTATTGCACATGCATGAGTACTAATCACTTAAACCTTGTGAAATGTCAATTATATCTCCACATGTAATTTTTGCACAATGTAAATTTCATGTACTATGGTTTAATGTAATATAAACTCAGATTGTGTAACTAAATTACATTTTAATTGATTTTCAAGATTCATAGACACCTTTATTAGGATATTGCAAGGTTCATATATAAAATCACATGTTTATGGGATGAATTTTAAAATTTTATTGTTAGAGAGTATCATATAAAATTTACTACCTTAGATCATAAAAATTAAAAAATATTTTTCTTATTGAAATTATCAATAATCAAGTAAAAAACTAAGAAAGCTCAACAATAAAAAAAATATTAATGAAAGTGTAAATCTTATAAAAACCATTCTAAATAAAAATTAAAAAAATATCTTAAAATTTATGACACATTGATATTAAAAAAATAAAACAAATTAAAAATTCACATATAATTTATTTTATATTTCAGTAGGTAGTGTAGATTAATCTCTTTCATATTTCAAATTATTTTGTGTTGGTCAATTTTAATGTATAGGTATGTAACAAAAGTTTTTCGATATTAAAATTAGTTTGGTCTAAAAGTCTAAATAATAAATATGTAATTAATGCATAACTTACTACCTTATCTTGGATCTTTATTTATAGTTTTTATAATGAGTTTTTCATTATAGTTAGCCTAATTATTGTCTAAACTCCACTAATCTTGATTAGGAGTTTTGTCTGAGTAGTTTTCTACTTTAAGTTGTTTTCTACTTGAACATGAATAATGGATGGGTGCCTCTAGAAGAAATGACTCTTCAAACTTTATACGATTTCGTACAAAAAGTTTAAGATAGAGCTTTTCAAGGTCTCGATAAAAAAAATTGGTCAAGAACACTTTTTTTATCATTGACAATTAGCATAAATTCCTTTTGTACTGGACTCACAATCTTGAGCAAATAACAATTTGATGTTCATCTTTGTTCGCATTTAAAAGAGTAATTAATTAACATCTGTTATCCTAACCTTTAGATCAGACTAACTTTGACACATAAAAACCTTTGATAGGTACCCATTGACTGAAGTTGACAAATAAAAAATAACATTAAACTATCAACCTTTAGAAAATTATTGATTCATCTTATATTCAATGATACCATTAATCACTTTTATTCTCTCTTATTATAATGAATTTTATCATCATGCACATATAAATAACGAGGGATCAATATACATTGAAATAAATTTTTGTACCAAGTTCATAAAAATGAGTTTTAGAACAAAATTTAACTAAAATAAAAAAATTGAAAAATGATTTTATTTTAGAAAATTAAATCGGCACCAAATTGAAAACATATATTTTTTACTGTTAAAGTAAAATTCGTGGATTAATATCTCATACACAGTGTCTAGATCTTTCATAGTAGGTGAATGAGAATGAGTTCATCAACTGAACAAATCAAACAGTATCTTAAGCTTATTTTTAACATAATTATCACAACAAAAGGTGAATAACATTAGCATAATATATTTTAAGATTCATGTAGAATATAACAATTTGTTTGTGAATATATTTTAATAGTTTTCACCGGAATTAGCAGAAACTAAGTTAATGGGGTTCATTTGAAAAAAAAATGTATAGTGTAGGATGGCATAGAGTGAGAAACATATATAAAAGTGAAAAAAAGAAGCAACGGAACAATCCTATCTAATGGACAAAGCTGAAGTTGAATTCAATATTTGAATTGGCATGTAGGATGATTAAAAATGTAGAAATGACTCTAAACTCAAAGACTCCTTTTTTCTTCTAACATTAATCAAATCCATTATCCTAATCCACAACACAATTCTTCACTTTCCTTTCTCTGACCTTATGCAATTCTCATTCTCATTATAAACTCACTCTCTCACTCTCTCTCCCTCTGCCATTTCTTCACTTGCTGGAACGCATCGCTGATCGACGAACCGCAGCCATTCCGCTCAGTCGTCACTTTGATCCTCCTGGAGCGCAGTTCCCTTGTCAGATCCGTCGTCCTTCGCTTTCGTTGTGATGCGAAAATCTTTAGAGGCCAAGCTGCGGATTGGGAAGGAGCTTCTGCCGAATTCATTAGCCTAGGGTTAGGGTTTCTTCCATCGTTTCCTAAATATGTTTAAGCGAATCATGAAGGGAGGGCAGAAGAAGCCCTCCAAGACGGACCCGAGCGATCCGTCCTCCTTCGGTCCGCCGGTGATGGCCGCTGCTCCGGAGGTGGTGGTGCCGCCGCCTACGGGGACCATAGAGCCGCTGCCGCTGTTCCGCGATGTGCCCGTGTCGGAGCGGCAGACCCTGTTCATTCGGAAGCTTCAGATATGCTGCCACGTGCTGGACTTCTCGGACACTCTGAAGAGCATTCGCGAGAAGGAAATCAAGAGGCAGACGCTGATGGAGCTCGTGGATTTCATACAATCGGGTTCGGGGAAGATAACCGAGACTTGCCAGGAGGAGATGATCAAAATGGTGGCCGTCAATATCTTCCGGTGCCTCCCGCCGGCGTCGCACGAGAACACCGGCCAGGAACCCACCGATCCGGAGGAAGAGGAGCCGTGCCTTGATCCCGCGTGGCCGCACCTTCAGCTTGTCTACGAGCTTCTCCTCAGATACATCGTTTCCTCTGATACTGACACAAAGGTTGCGAAACGGTACATTGATCATTCTTTTGTCCTCAAACTGCTTGATTTGTTTGACTCCGAGGACCCCCGTGAGCGTGAGTACTTAAAAACCATATTACATCGCGTGTACGGGAAATTCATGGTTCATCGCCCCTTTATTAGGAAGGCCATTAACAACATATTTTTTCGGTTTATATATGAGACGGAGCGGCATAGCGGTATTGGGGAGCTTCTTGAGATTCTGGGGAGCATTATCAATGGCTTTGCTCTGCCGATGAAAGAAGAACATAAGCTGTTTTTATCTAGGGCGCTTCTGCCTCTGCATAAGCCCAAGCCGGTTGCGGTGTATCACCAGCAGTTGTCGTATTGCATTGCGCAGTTTGTGGAGAAGGATTTCAAGCTCGCCGATGCAGTTATTAGGGGCTTGTTGAAGTATTGGCCCGTAACTAATTGCCAGAAGGAGGTTCTCTTTCTTGGGGAACTGGAGGAGGTGCTGGAGGCCACGCAAGCTGCGGAATTCCAACGCTGCATGGTCCCTCTTTTTAGACAGGTTGCCCGCTGCCTCAATAGTTCTCACTTTCAGGTTCGTGTGGATTTGTTTTTCATCACCTTTGCTGATGCAAGCCTTTTTTCAACATTACCTTTGGGTATCCGGGTTATGAATGTGCAATTTGTTCAACTGTTTCTTTGTTTATGAAGATACATCTAATCTGGGGCTATGTATGGTATAATTATAAGGTTAATGCAAGGTTCAGCCCTAGGTACTAGATTAGTAACTAAACTGTCGCATCCTTTAGGTCCTAAACTACACTGTGATTTTTTTATCCATTTATTTCCCCTTGTGTTTTTTGGATAATTTAGTTGTGCCTTTTAAATATGCAGCTTAATGATGTGTTGGTTGATGGGAAAAACCAAGATTTTCTAGCAAACTCCCCCTAGCATGTAGAAATGGTAAAATAGCTATTCATAAGTGAAAATCCCATGTCAACTAAGAGATATGAACAGAATATTTCCAGGCTTGGACAATCCTCATCTCATGAATTTGCTTTTGGGGTTGAATTAGCCCCAACACTAGTTCAAGATGGTATTAGTTGTTATAAATTCTTAGAGGGTAAAGGAATGTAGATATGGTATGATAGGATCGAGGAGCGAGTAGGAAAATATTAAATGACACTCTGGCCCTGCAACTTTTTAAGTGGAATCTACGTAGCCCTATAGATTTCATTATGCAATATAAAAAAATTCATTCTGGATTGCCAGCCTCATGATGTTGTTGATGTTTCTGACTTGAACAAGATTGATTTCAATGGAGGATACCTCTAGTCTAGACAAAAAAAGTGGTTAAAACTCTCAGACCAGAAAAAAAAAATGTGTTTTTTGTTATCTTCAGACAAAAAAAATGTGGTTAACGGCTTACAATGTGATTGTAGTAAATTTTCTGTTCGATAACTTAAGTAAGTTTGTTGTTTCATTTGTGCATTATTTAAGAAATCTTGAGTTATAGTTTTGTTTTTTTCCCCTTAATTTTGCAATCATATTGTTATTATTATTCTGGTGAGGTTCATGTTCAGATGTATTAAGAATGGCAACGGAACCAAATGGTGAAACTGATTTTTATTTTTGCAGAGCTGGTTGTTTTAGGGTCAATTATTCATAGTAACCTAATCTACTTTCACTTCATTAAACTCATCCTTATTACTTGTTAGTTATGAACACTCATTTTCGTCACTCATTCTAAAATTTGAATCAGAATGCTGAAATTCTGAATCCTTGAGGAACAAATTGATACACACATAAAAGAAAATCTGACGTGATTTTATTTATCAGATATTTTGTTTTAAAGCCATTTAGTAATATGTTCATATGATTTGTTTGTAACTCGTAAACTGCCAAACTCAACACTGGATTTCAATTGTTAGTGGCCTAATGCAATTTCTGTTGTTAAGTCAAGGTAAAATAGATAGTTTGTTAAATCAGGAGGACTTTCCAATTGAGTCGATAAATGTTGATGCAAAGGATAAATTATCCTTCAACTCATCTTTTTCCTTCTTTTTGTTTGCTCCCAACAATGTACTGCTAATTATAACAATTATGACAACCATGCATTTTCATTTGATTGAACATTAAATGGAATTTTGGAACTACTGCCTCTTGGTTTCTTACAAATGCTTGGGTGGCATTTGGCAATGTTGTTTTGGCTTAAATTTAAATAACATTTGCTTTAACTGCGATCCTCTGTTGCCCACTTAAAACTCTTTACATTTGGCAAATATCCTCGAATTTTCTTTATTATCAAAAGTGCTACCTAGTTTCAGAGCTTGACCTAAATGCAATTAATCAGACCTCCGAATCATAAATTTGCGAGAAGTTTTACCTAAGGGCACTTCTTTAATCAAAGCTCCAGCAAACTCTAGCTCTGTTGACCTTTATTTTCTTCCTTCCTTTGTCTTTTTTCTGTTTTAGTGAAATATAGCTCTTCTTTACCGGAGATGAGTTGAAGCAAGTTCTTTGTGTTTAAGCCATAATTTGTATTATAATTATTTTTTACTAAACTTTAGTAGGTGTCTGTTCAGAATTATTACCTTGTGTATTGATTTGACCTCTTGGCTTAAAAGGTTTTGTCTGTCTCGTTTTCACTGAGATCACTAAGGTTCAACATCACCATGTCTTTAATATACAGATAATACTTTTAGTGCATTGTATCTTGTCTCCAGCTGAAAAGCTATTGATGTAGAATGATGTCCCTAGGAACAGTGTCTAAATTTTACAAGTTCCTGAATCAACGCTACACCAATCTTTTCTTTTATATACATATCTTGTATCTCTATATATGCATCTTTAACATTTTCATTTCTGCTCCTCCCACTTTTCTCTAAGGTTATCTCTTTAAAACCCAACTTTCATTACCATATGTTATAATTTGAGCTCATGACCAATTGGTCACCAAGGTACAACTTTATTATTGTACTAGGATTCACCCTCCATTTGTATTACAGATCCCAAATATTTAAAATAGAAACATTTGGTCTGCCTCCGAAGTTCAAGCTTAATGTTAATTACTTTCCATGATTTCTCAATCAAGATTGTAATCTACAAAAAGCATGCAATTAGGATGATCTTCAAGATTTCTTTGGATATTGTCAGGGAGAAAGAATTTGATTTAACAGCATTTCTATGGATATCTTTCATGCCATTTGGTATTGCAGCTTGGCACTACAAATTTCACAAAAACTTAAGAAAACCGTGGGCGGTGTTTATTATTATAAACTTTTTGTATTTCCCTTCAATGCACTTGTTTCATCCTTGGATGTAAGATTCGAGTGTTACTTTGTAAAACTGAAGACAGGGAGGAAGGAGTGACACAGTTCTCCTGTTTCAAGATTCCCAGCTCCATATTTTTGTGGTCAAAAATACGATCTTGGTCATTAATGATAATTTGAGCTAAGCAAATCAGAAGAGGAAGACTTGAATGTTAACAGGGTCTTGACCACGACCATCTAGTGTTTGTGGAAAGTACAATAGTGTACATTTGCCAGGATGTGCGTTTCTTACCTTAAGAATATTTAAGGTGATCTTCGAATAATTCTTCCATTAAGGTGCTATAGTTATGGTCTTTTATCTTTACAAGATCCAGGGTGTCTTCACGTTTCTTTTTTTAAATTATTTCTTTGATTTGATTCTGTAATCATCTCTTAAAAATCTTATCTTTCCAGTCATAATAAAAATACTGAAGTGAGAATCCTAAGTGCTTTGAATCTCTATTTATTTTTTCGTTTTGTAATTCTTGGTCTATTGGTGCTTTTAGCTTTATATAATCCTTCTGAACCCTATGCTTAAGCATACCTGGCAATGCAGGTTGCAGAACGAACTCTCTTTTTGTGGAATAATGAGCACATTGTCAGCTTAATTGCCCAAAACAGGACTGTAGTATTACCCATAATATTCGAAGCACTGGAGAAAAATATCCAGAGTCATTGGAACCAGGCTGTTCACGGATTGACCGTGAACGTTCAGAAAATGTTCATAGAAATGGATGCAGAATTATTTGAAGAATGTCAGAGACAGTATGCAGAGAGGGAGGCTAAAGCAAAGGATTTAGAAGAGCAGCGGGAATTGAATTGGAAAAGACTGACAGATGCAGCTGCACAGAATGGGGTGGATATGGTCACAGCTTAGTCAAATTACTTTTCTGCCTGAACTGGGACTGTGAATTGGATCGGTGAAGGATTACATGTGCTCCTCGCCATTTTGGTGCCACATTATTTATTGGTTCCTTTCTTTCCCACTTAATTTCTTTTTCCTCTCTATTTTCTCAGTTGGATACTCCGCAAGTTGAAGAAAGCAGTGATTAATGTAACTTAAAAGTGCAGTTGGATAATCAGTTGGACGTTGTTAGCAATGTCTGCAGATTAAGAATGTTTAATGAAACACTTTCATGTATTTTTTTTTTTCACTTACAGAGAGAAATACGGATAATTTTTTCCTTCTGGAAACAGAGTCTAGTGCCCTTTGTGTTTATGGCACAAAAAGTAGGGTGGCTGATTGGGGGTATTTTATAGTAAAAATAGGGCAGGTTTGGTTTGGCACTAATTTTTGTGAGGAGCTGGCTTTGTACGGGGGGTTATGTCCGTATCATATAAAAGGGCTGGTGATTTACTTGTACAATAGGGCAACGTTGCCTTCAAGCAATGCGGCAAACATGTTCGATGTAGCCCACCATTGATGATTACTCCCCTAATTTGGATCTCCGATCAAAGGCATTGGAGATTTTCCTGTTGTTGATTTGGAACGACTTTCAAAATGTCTCAGTTAATTGTATTGATTTTCCTTTTGATGTAACTGTTGAGATTTGTTCTCTTTGAAGCTGATATTCCTGTTTTAGATTGATATTTTATCCCTATTTTGCTCATGACTCTGTTCTACACAATTCTCTTAATCTTAAGTACTTGATTCCTGCATATGTTTACTTCATTTGTTCTCTGGGCCACTCTTACTCCAAAGTTGCACTCAGAAGAAATGGTTCTTCTAAAATCACAAACAAATCAATGAGTTTCTCTACGTTAACAACCTATTTACACGACCTTTTGCTTTACATTTAAAAAATAAAAAAGATATATAGGGAAATATTAATCGTAGAAACATCAATATTTTATATTGTTATTTATATAGTTAAAAAAATTTAAAATAAACGGATACTATATAGCAAATAGTTTCACCTTAGTTAAAAATATTTAATATAAACCACAAATTTTAAGAAATAACTCAAATGTTATTTTTAAATATGGTTGAAAACCCTAATAAATTTAACAAAAAATAGTTAAAAAGATTAAATTCATGTCTTTTTAAAGATGAGAGAGATTAAATTAGTTCAAATTTTAAATAGAGACTAATTCTAATTTTTACTGAAAATTAAAAAACTTATGTAGTCAAATGTATTATAAGTATTTTTTAAAGTTACATATTCAGAGTAAATATTTGTAATATTTAAATAGATGAATATTATCCTATATTAGATTTACCAAGACATAGATTCATTTGGAAGATACAACAATAATGGATTAATGAATTTTCATCCTTATATAATATTTTATTTTTTCACTTTTATTTAATATGAGACTTAAACTCACATATGAATTCCTAACACTTATTTAAACATATTATTAAATGGTGATATATAATTAGATTAGTGTATATATTTATTAATATATGATTGTATATAATTCTTTGTATCCAAACAAATAATTAAATATTGATATAGTATAATATATTAATAAAGATATTGGGTTAGGGTATATGTCTGTTAACATATATCAATATTTTACAATTTATTTGGACAATAGTAAATGTGCAGTATGATGTCATTAGACTCGATGACCTTGAATTCTCATAACCGGTAACATTGTAGTATTCTTTACTTAGCCAACACATTCATTCAAGTCAGTGTAATATTCAAGATCGAATACTACGACAGCAAGTCAAGTAACTCTATAAATAATAATTTCAGAAACTAATTTATTGATTAATTTAAAAATAATATATATATATATATATATATATATATATATATATATATTTCATAAAATGTTTTGACAAAAGATCAATATGACATTATTTTCGTTGAAGACTGGTCATCCTATAGTTAATTAATAAAAAAAATTGTAAATAATAGTTTTCTCAAAAACCTTAACCTAATTTGGTGAATAAGTTTATTGAGGGTTATGGGAAGTTGTTTGGTTGTTTTAAGATCTAAAAAGATAAAATTGAAAATCATATATTTGTGTCTGTGATGGTTTCGTTTATCAGATGACGTGTGAGTGTGTGAAGAGAGTATCAGAAGAGCAGAGAGGAGGAAGAGAATAGTGAAGAAGAAAGTGTAGTGGCGTGGAAATGTCGAAGAAAGGAGGAAGTGGCGCTTCGTTTCAAAAGGACGTGCCATGGCGAGCGTCTTCTTCTACTGCCAAACCCTTCCCCAAAATTCACCACTCTCCACTTCTTCGCGTTTCCCAAACACCCTTTACCGATTACGCCGTCTCCGTCATGAGGGTCTCTCTCTCACTCTCTCTTTCTCTCTCATTGTTTTTCACTTCTCATCGTTGCGTTTCAATAACCCTTTATGCATATTTTTTGGAATTGCTGTGATTTCTCAGCATCCAGACCCTATAGGGAGTGGATTAGGTGATGAGGCCATAGTGGAAGCAGCTGGACCCGACTGCCTCGTACCTGGTCAGAAAATGCCCCTCCAATTACTTGGCCTTCAGGTTCTCTTCTTTCTCTTCTTCTGCCTTATTGATGGCTTTTTGCCGGATTTTCAATCACTCCTTTTATAAAGGACTTCCCAAAAGCAATTGATATAACAGTGTTTCCATTACAACTCAACTCAACACATGGATGATGAGTCCTCTATGTAATTCAATTTTGCATTGTGCACTGTTAATTCATATTATACTAGGATTGATTTGCACTGCCACGGGCGGACTGAAAAATAGACAAATTTATTTTTTGTTTTGAATACCCAATAAATATATTTCTTTACTTTGGTTACCTAGTATATTAAGCAATGTAGTTCAAGTCCCCTTTTTTATCCATGTTGAAACACTAGTTATACAAGTTGGATTGTTGAGAAATGATATAGGTTAGCCCCTTTTATTACTTACAGGTGAAAACGTATAACGATGTTATGATAAAAATAAAATCTAAAACTATGTCATGAATCAATTTAAAAGGTCAACAGTAGTATAGAAGTGGTATAAGTAAATATTGTTTTTCAGATGCTTAAACCAAAATTCTATAATATATTGAAAAAAATAATTTATTAGGTACTCAAAATAAAGATCATTCATATGTAAGAAGCTGAAAATTATTTGAGCCTAAAAAAATATGTGAATTCAACTACTTGCCCCTCTGAGCACATTTTATTTACTTTTGCTCCCTTGTAAAACATCTAGCTTTTCCCCTTCGTGTGGAATGAAGCTTTGAATGATTGATGGGTAATGCTAGAAAGTACTTGAGCAAGCTTCATGCTTCTTTTGGGAAGACAACGAGAAGGAATGATGCGTTTTGCCTAGATTGACTGTTTTTCACTGATAACATATTAAGTATTAAAATTTGGGGATTTTTCCAGTAAGTATTTTGGCTCCAAAGTCTCAACCATTGTATATCTTCCTTCAATCAAAATAGGCACACAGTTAATGTTCTTCTTTTAGTTTTGAACTCGTTACTCTTTGATTTGGTTGTTTTGTCAATTTCATAGGGGAGTTTGACTGTTGTTTACGGTGCTGAACTCATGGGCTACAATCATAATATTAATTACATTGATGCATACGCTTCAGAACTTTGAAATACACTTTACAATCATTACCATTTGTCCTATCAGATCCTCTATGTTGTTTGCTCCACAAATGGCATGTTCATCTGCATTGTATATCTTAGTGTTTCCTTTAATATATTCAATTTTGTTATGATATATTGATCATTACCTATTATGTTTCGTAAAGTTTCCTAACATGACAATTCATCTCATAATTCCTACTGCGTTATATTTTGATTTATTGTCTATCAAATGCTCTCCACTAGTAACACAAAGAACTAGCAAGGATACTCGTGTTTGAAATCTATCCATGAAACAAGGATATTTCTCTTCCATTTCTTTCAAAATAACCAATTTTCTGAGCATCAATGGAAAAACATGTGATATGAGATATTAATATAGTCAGAATTCTTATTTCGTCTTTGTCTTTCCTGCATTTTTTATTCAAAATGTAATAACAACTCGACTTTGTTTTACTTGAATTGAATTTAACCATTTCCTTTTAATTAGTCCTGGCATGGCAACCTCACTCATACCATTTATCAACCTAGCTCTTTAATGTAATCGTTATTCATTATTTTGTTATTAATAATGTTTTTTTATTGTGTATTTTATTTTTTATCTGAATGTTATCGTAAAACTTTATCGTTTATATATTAATACTTTCAATTTTGTACTGTTGTACGACTATTTAATTGTAATTAATATACAATAGAAGGTAGTCTGTACAGTGTTTAGGAACAGAAAGGGATTTTGTTCAATCAGTCACAATATATAATAAGACTATTTTTATTCATTCTTTTAGAGTTTCCAGTTTATGTGGATCATATTTATAAAGGTCTATTTTGGAAGATAAGAAATGCAAAATAGAAGGGAGGTTGGTGTGATCTGCTCTTGTTTTTTAAAATTATTTGTTTGTTAATTTTTGTTTTAACTATCTTTTTCGTTCTTACTAAATGGGTAAGAAGCGCAGTATATTTGTCCTGTTTTATAACTTAAAAACATGTTATGTTCATTGATGCCAAGTTTTCCTTCTATTATATTTAAAAGTATATATTTTTCTTTTGTGGTAATGCTCTTTAGAAATATATTGTTTTTGGGATAGAGATGCAGTTTTAACTTTTGCCTTCTTGTTTGGACAGGTCTGGCCAATCCATGTTGACCTGAAGTTTTTGGAACCAGTTGGGCGAGAACTTAAGATGCTTGGAAAGGTGAATTTTTTATTTTCATACATGCAAAGAAATTTGGCCTTCCTGACGTCAATCTTGATGAGTTGTTTGCATTTTGATATTGATAAGATAAAGAATATATTATATATAGATTTAGTTGCATATTTCTCAATTGATATACTGCATTTGAATAGCAAAGAGGAATGTATCAAATGAGAGAATCATATAAGAATGTATAGAATCATATATTGACATGGAGTCCGCTGACCATACAATGCATTTGGTTTGGTTGAAGATCAAAGTGTCAGATATGTTATTTACTTGAGATCCTTCAAGACCAAACTCTCCAATGGTCCTTCTTGGTCTCCTTCTCTTCACCAGATTAACGACCATATATTCTTCTTTCTAATGCTTTCGAGTGACCTTTCTTTTTGTTCAAACTACCTTAATTTATTTGCCCAGATTTATTTGGTTGCTAATTTATAATTTGACTGTTTATTGTTTGATTTCCGAGGTGATATGTTTACGTGAGACGTGCTTTTGTAAATATGCGATGAGGTGTTATAATTGACGTAGTTGTTATTATGCATGCAGTTCATGGATGATGCCGTTGAACTAATGAACAAATCATTCATAGAGCGTTGATGATACGTGTGTTGCGAAGAAATGAAATAGTTGCAATTTGAATTTTTTTAAGGAATTAGAAGTATAGACACTGTAACATTTGGCTGATTGTGTATAAAAGAAAATTGCAGTGTGAGATATTTTTGTTCGGTACTTATTCCCAGCCAATTAATGGCAATCAGAAAAAGTATTTCTCCCCTTTCCGCTTTCATTGGTGATGATAAAGTTGCAAAATTTTAGCAGCAATTTAGCTAGGAAGGATGTGAAATAAGGAAATGTAAAGTATGAAAGTGAAAGAGAATGAATATATACAGTCTTAATTAGGCCTGATCCATGGATAGACTTAAGGAGCAGGCAGTTTTGATTCGAATGAAAAGAGAAATGAAAGCGTGACATGATTGGTTAGTTTTGCTATAGAATAACCGTGAAGATTATTGTGGAAGACAACAAAAGAAAAAGAGACGGTGGAAGGATTGTTGCAGTGGTGGACATCTCGTCGGTGTATTCCATGCCGGACTCCGTAGATTCATCACCAGGTCCTCTGCTCCACATTCCGAGGTTGTTGTCCCTGTTCATGGTGAGGTGAGACCAAATTCAACCAGAAATAGATAAACAAGAATTAGATAACATGTAGAGAGTAAGATTAATTCATTGATACCTGGCATTTCCAAGAACACCGGAGGACATGGTGAGAAGAGAGATACGATCGGCTGATTTAGGTTCAACGCTGTAGGCTTTCTCGTACTTGACCTCGAGGCCCTCGCCAGACGCCACGAAGAAGGCACCGTTAAGTAAAATGTCACCCTCAGACCTCCAGTTCCAGCCCTTCCACTTTGACTGTTGGGTGTCCACTCGTTTCGTAACCTCCTTGGCGAAGGGGTTTTGGGGTGCCATGTAACGGTTCCCCTGGCTGTTAATGGTGGGTTCGCCGCTGCCACCGATGGCGTACATCTCCCACTCCGTGAAGTCGTTGTTGACGACGTGGATGTAGCCCCTCCGGCAGCGGGGCATTCTCTGGACCAGCTTCTCTCCGAAGTGGTTGAAGGCGATGGTTACCTGCATGCCGGAGTCTGGGAGGTAGTCGTCGCTGTGGCCCAGGAGCATCACCTCGTTGTGGTGTGAGAGGTAGTTGTTCGAGATGGTTATCCCCGTCGACCCCATCACCGCGTCTATCAGCCCATCCTTGCACCGTGACAGGGTGCAGTGGTCGATCCATATATCCTTCGACCCGAATATAGATATTCCGTCCCCGTCCGACTCTGTCCGGAATCCGTAGTGCTCCGGGCTTGACCGAACGTTCGTGTTCCCTGCACAGCCCAACCCGCTTTATCTTCGTAACTCAATTTTATTCTTTCCATCATCCTTATCAGATGTTGGAATCTAACCATGTACAGAAATGCAGGAATCAACCCGAAAATTGCTGCTACTACTACCAAAGAAAGAGTATAGGTATGATCATTAAAGTAACTTATCCAGACCTACCATTGTTGTGAAAAAATCGTTTTCTCATCCCATGAATAAAAAAAGTATTGATTTCAATATTTTCTAAAACTAAAACAACTACTTTTTTAAAGCTTGTCCAAATATAAAGCAAACCAATCTTGAAATACTTTATAACTTTATACAAAACCCCTCCAAAACAAACACAACTTTATCTATTTATCAAGCCCCAACGACTTGGTGACTGAGATGGGGATTCGATCGGATAAAACAAGGATGTCCCTACTGGAAGAAGAAAAAGAAAATGTATCATTTTTCACAACCTTCCAATTTGGTGTCATTATAATTGTAGTTATTCATTCAATCCACAATGTATCATCATTATGTTGAGGAAAACAACAGACCTGAGGGATGACAATGATGGATATGAATGTTGTGTATGATGACATTGCTTATATACTGCAGAGTAATGCAGCCTCCTCCGACGATGTGCACATCAGCACCGCGGCCATCAATGGTCTTGTAGCTGTTAAAAATCAGCTCCTGGGACAGCTTAATCATCATGTTACTGGGGAAGACGATCCAGAGTGGCTCGTTCTGTATCACAGCGTATCTCAGCGTCCCAGGTTTTGGGTTCACAGGGTCCCCGTCAGAGGAATCAGTGACCACGTAAAACTCACCACCTTTCCCTCCCTTTGCATACTGACCAAACCCAATGGCGCAGTCAGCCAGCCTCTGCCGGTTGTTGGGCCAATCTGGGTCACATTTCCAACAATCATCAATGGGGTTCCCCGTTAGACACGAAGACTCGTCTCTCTCTGACACTGATAACATCTCCCTTCTTGCAATTGAAGCATTAACCTTCCTACACAACAACCAAAACAAGGGTCAAAACTATATCCTCTATAAAAGGTACAACTAGCAATGGAACGTCACCCTTTTTCCAGATCTACTCTATATTTATGTAATATAGTACAAAACTAACTGCATTATCGAGTTCAACTACGATGATGAGCATAGCATGTAGTGTACAGTGTATAGATAGTGTGAATGTATGTACCTATGAACTTCGTGGGCAACAGCTTCGGGGTCTGGATGTGCTCCTGGAAGGGTTAGGTTAAGCATTGCCGTTCCAAGTGGTGAAAAAGAAGTTAGAAGAGAGAGTAGGAAAATGCAGGTTGTCTGGAGCATTGTCGATGAAGAATGGGGTTGCAGTTTTTGGTTGCGCAATGCTCTCAGTCCGAGTCACTCTGAGAGTTACTAGTTACTGTACCATGGCAAGTTGTCGAAAAGTGTTAGCCAGTGTTGGGTTAGCCGAATTAATAAGCAGGGAAAGTGAGTTATTGCAATGATAACTAACGAACGAGGTTTAGTGTGAACAGAGGCATGGGATAAACGAACTTTTGTGTATAACTATAGTAATTATACGTGGTCGTATTTGATCATGTTCGGTGGTGCTGAAAAATAATGATTGTAGAGTGGTTCTTTTGATTAATTTATTGATGGAAAAAGGCAAAAAAGGGAGCGGTGAGTGAGAGAAGTAGAAGAAAGGGTCGCGCATTGTCAAGGAATCACCCTGCTCTCGAGGAAATGGTCTCTTCATTTGTTTGCGGGACAGGTAGACACAGATACTGTCACTGTTCCAAAACAAAATTATCATCAATATTACTACAATCTCCCATGTTTTCCTTTTTCCTTTTTCATACACAAACAGAAACTAAAAATGTCGTATGATATTTTTATGAATATACTTAGTACTGGGTTTTTCGATAATTCTGAGCGTTAATGAAGTGATAAATGCATGGAAGAAGATGAAGTAGGCTTTTGACTATTGGACCTATACCTACGTATGGGTGGCACAGGTTACGAGGTTTTTGGCATGCTTGAAAGCTCAAGCATCCATGTTACAAGGCGCTGATTTTGAATGCAAACTTATTTTTAATTCTGCTTCTGTTACTTTTCAAATTGTCTATTCATGTAATATCTTAAATAACAAATACTTTAATCTTTCGCAATTATTTCTTAATTCATAGTTAAAGATTCATTTCTTTTAAGATATCAAAACTAGTGATAAAGTGTGGTAAGGTTAAACTTTAACTACTTATTTGTCCTTATAGTTCTATTATTTTATATTGAAAATTATTTCCTACAAACTTAAAAAAAAAAATTAAAGACTACTTGTTATAGCAGCATTTCCAATGCATTAGCTTTAGTTATGACATTAAATTTAAAACTTGGATCCCAGAATGAAAAATATTTAATTATAATAATTTTTTGAAATTGTAAAACATTATAAAAGTATAAGTCTTCTAAGAACAATTAAGTATATTTAAGCAAAGATAAAATCTTAATGTCCTTTACATTGAAGATGGTCTAAGATTAAAAGTTAATAAAGTATTTCCATGCAACCAATATGTTTAATGGGATCAGCATGCTTTAATTTTATATTATAGTTAGTGCACATAAAAATGCTCTTAACCTTAAAATAGAAAATAGGAGAAATGATTACAAAATTAATTTATTTGAATTAAGTGAAGTCGAATGAAACGTTCCACAAACATCATCACATAAACTTATTTTTTAGCAATAGATTTATTTGAATTTACATAATCATAAATTATATAAGCCAAACTCAATATTTTCTTACAAAACCATTATAATCTACCTCTTCAACAATAAATCAATCAATTTAAACAATTAAGAGACTCATCTATGAAAAATCTTATCACTAATGTTGATAGTTTCTCATGATAATCGTTTATACTCATAACAAAAAAAAAAAAACACCACAACATTATATCCACTAGAACAATATTATAAATAAAGGACACTGTATACCTAAAAAGAAATATATCATATAAAAGGGACTCAATTTTGAAAGAAAATTATTGGATATAATCTAAGTTTGAGTAAAGTTTTTAATTAAGTATAAATGATAAAGTTAAACAACATAAAAGAAAAAAAAAACTCATAATTGTCTTAAAATTTTAAACTAAAAGTGATGTCAAGTCACTCAAGTTATATATAATCTCTAGTTAATTACCTATTTCAAAAACAATCATCATAAATGAACCCAAAATTACTATAATATTATAATGTATCTTTAGTATGCTTATTCTTAGCACTAGAAAACTATTCTACTTAACGACCCATACAAAAAAAAAATGTATAGAGACATGAGATACAAAGTTAAACTTTATTTAATATTTTCAAGATTATTATATTTAATAACTCTAATATAATAACAGAAACATATAATTGATGAGTTAAAAGTGTTGTAAAGTTGTGAAATAAATTGTGGAAATGCTATTACCCAAATCAATGGGGGATGACATGCAGTCACTGTTCTACGGCTAACTTTTGAGAGTGCTTACATTATCTATTCAACCTTTTCTTTTGGTGACATATTATGGCCCCGACATTAAAGAAAAAGGTCAAAAGAAAATTGTAAAATTGTAAACAAAATAATAATATATGTATATCTATATGAACTACATACTAATCATACAGTTGCTTTGCAAAGTGTTGTCTTTTTTGATATTATCCCACAAAACCTTTATAAACTGTTGTAGTTTTCAACCAAATATAAAATGGCTTTTATGACGCCGGAAAATAATTACGAAAGTAAAATAAATATCTGTTGCATATTCCATTCACATATATATTCTTTTCGTCTCTTATATGTAAAGTAGAAAAAAACATCTGTATATCTGCGAGATACTGCTTCTTTATTTTTATATTGTTATTTTCTTTTTGAGACAGTTTGGTAGTCTCTTTAAGTGTGGGTCCCTCTCAGTTACTAAATTTCAAAATGGATGTCTTTTGGTTTTGACAATTAGGTAACTGAATTTGCATTTCAGGTGTATTTACTTCATAAAATGAACACAATCTGGAAATAAGTTTTTGAAAAAGAGAAATCGAATCTTTAGGGTATGGATTATCCCAAATGACATTTACATAATAGTTGTAATTTCAACTTGAGTTGTGATTCTTGGTTTGAATATAAGACATATATACTGAGATTTGAAGCAACACTAAAACTCATAATTATATCCTACATTTTCTCTATCACGTTCATATAATTACCACTTATCACTAATAACTATATTGACCATTACTTATGAAAGAAAAAAGAGAGTTCAAGAAAATGATAAATAAAATGGAAGATGCAGCACACTGCTACAGACTGGGAGAATTTATGTTCACCTTTTTGACTTTGTTAGACAGTGTAATGAGTAATCCCCAATTTGTGGCAGGTGAGACTCAAGATTCTCATTCACAAACAACGTAATTAATTAATGCCAATTCATAGAATATGGGCCTTCGCCTTCTACAGTCTTATTGTCGAACTATATCAACGTATTGTACTCTATTAAAGGATAAAACAGATAAAATATTCGCTTTAAATTTTTTTAAAAAAAAGTCTCAGAATTTTTTACTAATATTTTTCTATTAAATTAATTATAAAATTATATTTAAGAAAATATTTTTATTAATATTAATGTACTTCTATTAAATTAATTATATCTTTATATTTAAAAATGAAATTATTATAAGTATCTTTTAATTTTTTTTATTAAAAATTATATTTAATGAGTTTTATTTTTAATAAAGTATAGTTCTGTTAAGAAAAAAGAATGCTCAATATATTTATTATTTTATAATCAATTTAAATTTGTATTTTCTTTTTAATTTTTTTTACAAAAACTTAGAATATCGAAAAAATATAAAAAATTAAAAATACCACAAATTGATACATGGCATGTATAATAACAATGTCAATTTCAATGCCACTTTAACGAAAATGACTTTATTGAATCATTTTAACAAAATTGGGGACTTAGTTAAACCAAAAAAAAGTAAAGAGACACCAAAGAAAAGACTTTCACACCAATTATTTTGAAAATTCTACTTCGATTCTTTAACTAAAGCATATTCAAACAAAATAAAAAAGTATGACTAAATTGAGTTAAAAGGAATAAATTCATACATTTATAAAGTTGAGAGACTAAATTAAGCCAAAGTTTTGAAGAAAGACTAATTCTAATTTTCACTAAAAGTTTAGGGACCAAAAACATATTTAACCCAAAAATTTATTACAAACATTAAATACTATATTTAAAAATAAATTCATTTTACTAAATTTTACTATTGTTACTTTTTAAAAATTAATTTTAGTTATTATTTTTAAGTTTTTTCTCTTTATAAACATTTTTACAATTAAATATTACATTAACAAATAACATTTTATATTACTTTAATAACTAGTGGTATTTTGATAATCTTTAACTTTTACCAATTAAACAAATTTTTTAAAACTGTGACGTCATTCAAATCCTACACTAATTCTTACAAATTTTACTTCTAAATTCACTCTCAATTACCTCCAAATCCATTTAAATAAACAAAAAAAACTCACCTTCAAATCTTTTCAAATCCACTCAATTACTCTTTTTCAAATCATCTCTCCCAATCACCCTCAAGTAAACACATCCTTAATTCTTTTCCTTCTTTTTTCTTTATTTTTTTAATTTACTTATACATTTTTATCTCTCATAATTTTGGACACACAACATTAACCGTAATCAATAGAGATCCGATAGATAAATAATTAATACACTCAACAAACCATAAATTTTGTTAAATAAACTCTAACTCGTGTTTTGGGACTCTGATACTATTAAGAGGGAACTTTAAATTTATCTCATTATAAAATTATTAATGAAGGAAGGTTTGTATTCACTTTTATGTGTTGATATGCTTCCATGTATAAAATTATTAATGAAAGGAACCAAATCACTTATTTTAAAAGTTCAAAAACCATCATTCAACTATAAATTTAAATTGGATAAGCCACAGGACCAACTATAACTCATCTTCCTCGGTCAACAAAATTTATAATCCGAAAAATATCAAACAATCCTTTTGGCTCTACATAAAACAACGATATAGAGATAATAAACAATAATTCAAAATATTTATTCGTTTTCATGCGCTTCCACTCGGGAAAACGCTTATTTTACATAAAAAGAATGAAGCAAACCAATGAAAAATGAATAATAAAAAAAATATAGAGCAATGCTCAAACTAATAAAGAGGCTTATTCTTTGAAACGTAGAGCCGTAAGTTCCTCTGATTTAGAGGCTGCAGTGGCCTTGCATTCCTTGGAGCATACTGTGTACATAACAAAGATTAATTCAAGATGAAATCCAAGAACAAATTTCAAGGAATAAAAACTTGATTTTGAATTAGGGTTTATTTTACTCAGAAGAAATTACTTACAGGTATAAGTACAGTATTCTTCAGTAACTCCACTTGTCCTATTGAAACAGTTCTTATCTAATGAAATTTGGTAAAAGTGCAGAATGGTTAGAAGGTAATAATGATAGTTAGTAAATGTATTATTAAAGGAAATTTACGTGCATGTGAACTTAATTATGAATAAGAAGGATATATAACGTATAGAAAAGGTATTTAGCTATACCTCCTTATCAATGGTCCAAATGATGCCTTCGGTGCAAGGAGGTGCAGTGAGTGATCCTATGTACCTGTAGAACATCTTACCACTCATGATCTCTGAGGGATCAATTTCTCCAACACTTTCCTCTTCGTTTTCTTTAGGAATGTCAACTAGGTATTGTTCCACCTGAAAGTAATGTATAAATATATTATCCATGCAAGATAACATATAGTTTTTCTCTTCGTTTATCTTAAATATTATTGCACGTACCCTAGAGAGCAATGGATCAGGAGAACCGTACTCGTACAAAACACCAACAACAGCAGTCTTGTTTGTTCCATCAGCCTGTGGACTAACATGCACCATGTGCAACTCCAAGTCATACCTAGTAAACACCAAAATCAGAACATGTCATCCATGAAAATATATATATATGAAACAACTACAGTCTGTAACTCCAACAAGATCATTTCAGGTAGCAAAGAGATGAAGACAAAAGTTTTCTAGTAAAACATTAATGACATGACAAGATTATCTCTCTCTCTCTCTCTCTCTCTCTCTCTCTCTCTCTATGTATGTATATATATATATATATATATATATATATATATATATATAATTTGAACTTCAAATCTTCTTGACGAAGTCAGTTTCTGCTTCATAAAGCTTTAAAAAACATGAATAATTTAGAATATTTATATATTTGATAAGAAGGAAACGATAAGAAGTGATTGTGAAGGGAAATTAACCTCCTGCCGTCGATGGTATGTTCGGAGGGCCAGTGCCAATGGATTTGTTGGAGGAAAAAAGATGATCCATCTATGTCTATTGAGCCTGCATCCCCTCTCAAATCTACCTGCAACCATTGCATTTAAGAGTTCAATGAGAACGTAAAATTTTAACCAGAAGTCAAATTTAGTATATGATTGTTGAAGTTATAGTAAATTTATAAAGTAAAACAGTGACATATTATGTTTTCTGGTATTTAATGCAATATGACGAAGCAGCATTAACTACTTACTGCAACATCATGACCTCTGTTGGAGAGAGTAGCATATTGAGGGTTATAGGTCCAATACTTGAGACTCCCTGACTTGGGAATCACTTGCACAACGTTTGTGGACAAATCAATAGGAGATTGTATTTGCCCTGTTTTGCAGGTTTCCCATGCTTCTTTAATATCACCCCAGTACTGAGGCCCATTTGCACTATCTTCATCGTAACCAAACTCTGCACCATATCAAGAAAACATATTTACAACAGCAATATTTAATCATAGTTTATATGTAGTTTTATTTATCTTTTTAATTTTTCTATGTTTCTTATGGAGCTTACATGCTGTGATATACAATCTTTTAAATGTAATAATATACGAAGCTTAGATATATAAGATTAGAGGTCTCCATATATAATTTTGAATGAAGGTACACTTTTACGTATAAACGAAACTAGCGAATTGAAAATTTATAGCAATAAAATTTACCAGGTTCATCCTCAGGAAGAGCTCTAGTTAATATTGCGGAACAAAATAAGATGGATATTAGTGAAATTGCAATCGAAATTCGCTTCATATTTCAGGTGATTTTTGAGAGAATGGCAAGTGCCACAGAGATTATTAGCTCTTGAATATGTTGTTGATGTTGAGATTTGGTGCATGTGCTTGGGTATTTATACAGTGCCAAGAGTAGAAGAAGTGGTTTTGGATTTGGTCTGGTGGTAATTAGTTAAAAAGAAACCTTATTTGAAGTTTTCTTAAATGATAGACACCAACGTTTTTTCTTTAATTAATTAATCTTTCTCCTTTCAGCTTCTCCAATTTGCCTCTCTTTGGTAAAAATCAACAGAATCATTCTACTATCTGATTTTTGTAAGATACAACATGGAATATTTTACGATGTCAGACAGTGGGAAAAAGCAAAGTTCGATTTTCGTTTGTGGTTGACCTAGTTCGATGTTTCACCTTATGGAATTATTGACTTAGAGAGGTACTGTAAAAGAATTAAAATAGTAAAGTCGACTTTGGACATGGTCAGAGTGATCGCAACCACTACTGGGGGTGAATCAGTTCATGAACATATTGGCATTTTTATATATTGCATGTTGGAGATATCAGATTGGTTTTAACGAATGTTGCTGAAGTTGGTATGAATGAAGAGATGTAATTTGCCAAATTTGATAAAGATAAAAATACTTTAGTTAATATTTATTTTTTGACAACATTTGAACATTATCATACGTGTCATTGTGTGATTGGTTTATGGTGGTGTCATTGTGTCGTTTGAACCAATCACACAATGACACGTATGATTGATATTCAAATGTTGTCAAAAAAATGTTTTCATATATCATTACAAAATAGGTATGTTAGAAGCAGCCTATAAAGTTTTGATAGGTGATTCAGACGCTTACATAAGCCATTTGAAGGTGTTAGATTGTTTAACAGGTAAATAGATGAAGTGATGTAATTCACGTACGTCTCTATATATATTATTTGCAATCGATCGGAACATCACCAACTGGGGTAGACATTATCCACCTTGCTTCAGAAACCAGTGCAGATAATCAGTAATAAAGAAACCATGTTTTTTATGCATGAAAACAAACTCTATTTTGCCAACACCATTAGCATCCGACACTGACATACTTTTGCCTTGTGTGCTTAAATTATGTCACCTTTTAACTCACTCTTTTGCCCATTTTCCAAATTAATTGTTTTTTGTCTTTTAGTATGAACTGATCAACTTATATATTGTCCATGATATACGATGTATATATGTTCGACCACATCATCTAAATCAATATCTTATCTGCATATGGCAGCAGTGGATTTTCTTTTTCTCTTGTGTATAAATTCATTGTCCACTTGTTAAATTCTGTTGTAAAGGACATTAAAATTCAGGAGATGCTTATATTTGCTATTTTCGCAGGTATCATTAATTAAGTATTTTGCCTGCTAGCACGAATTTAAAATTTTGCCTCAATTTAATCTTCCAACCTTTTAAATGTATGTATTTACCTTTTTTTAAACTAAATTTTATTAAATTTATTTAATATATAAAATACATTTCAGAATAAAAAACTAATTTGAAATATTAAATAAATTTAACAAAATTTACGTCAAAAATAAATTTACATTATTATAAAAATTGAAGACTAAATTAGTTTAAAAATTCAAAATAAAACTAATTTAAATTTTTATGAAAGATAAAAAAACTAAAAACATATTTAGTTTATTATATTTAAATCCTATTTTTTTCTTTCATTTTAAAAAATATGCCGAAATCTATGTCGTAAATACTTATAAATCTTTCTTATTTTTGTGTCTTTATTCGGTTAATTAAGGGAGTTCTTATTCTCCTTTAACATTTCTTTCACCTTCCGTGTGTTACTGCAAGAAAGTAATTTATTTAAAAATAATAAAATATTTTATGAAAAATTATTTGTTTAAATATAGAAAGATTTCAAAATATATAAAAATATAATTTGGCTATTTGAAATATTTTATAATTTCCTTTCTTTTTCAAATTCATGTGTTGTTTTTTTTTCATATTCTTTCTTTGACTTCAATATTGTGGGGTTTGGAACATTACTAACTTTACCAAGTTCAAGATATCATAAATTGAATTTGTTTTTTCATTGATGTCAACGGAATAACTTTTTAAGTTAAAGTCAATATATAATTATTTATTAGTTGTTATCATCAGTGTTAATTTTTTTTTGTCAACCTAGACCAATGTTATTTCTCGTGCTAAAACATTAGTTTGGATTTTTTTCTTTTTGTTAACATCAACAATATTTTAACTCATTTTAAATATATTTTATTTTTCTAATTAAGATCCGTAAATATTATATTCAATTGATGTTATGTAGAGTTAATTTTACCAACATTGATAAAAGATGTTTTCCGTCTGATGTTAATTGGAATTTTTTCATTGGCTCTAATGAGATTAATTTTCAACTAATATAAGTTAGAACCATTTGATAAATATTGATATAGAATATTTTTTAACTAATATTGTTGAAATTATTTATATGAGGATATAAGATAGAACTATTTCTTATTTAATGTTTCTTAAATTTTCTCAATCATTCTATGTTTGTGCTTAGCTATTTATCAAATTTCGTTTTAAAATGTATTATAATTATTTTTTTTATCTCTACAAATTAAAATAGTAACTTTTGTATTTAGTGTTAATAGAAATATTCTATTCAAATAAGAAATTAAACAATTTAAAATAAACATAATTAAAATGTAGTATATTTGAAAATTTTAAAATTATATATTTCGCTGTTCAAACGCAAATTGTCGAATTTCCAATTTCTAATACCGTTGATAGTTTGGTTTCAAAGAAAATTTGCATAAAATTATTAAATCGAAACCAAAAAAAAAAATATATTTTGAAGAAAAGAATAATTTCAATAAACTGAACTACTGTTCTTATATTAAAAATACTGAATTGTTACAAAATGAACCTTTTTATTTAAAAGATGACTTTGCCACAAAGTTATTAAAATATAGACTAAAAAATATTGTTCTATTTTTTTCTCTCTCTTTAATACACACAAACCGTTTTTTTTTTAATTTTATTTAAAATATTTTTTTCATTATTTCAAATTGAAAATTCGTGATAAAATAACTTTAATAACAGTACTTTTAATTCGATCTAAATACATGTAGTACATTTTTAATTATATAAGGATCAAAATAAAAATATATCATATGGAAAAGAAATAAATTAGATTTAGTTTTTTATAAGTTCTAATTTAATTTATCAATAAGTTAATGCATAAAAAAAATCGCAAAATTTCTCAGTATATAAACTAATTTTAATTTATAAAATGTTTAATTTTATTTTTCTTCTTTATGTTTTTGTTTTCTTATTATAAAACTTTATTCAAACAAATCCTTGTACATATTTCAAGAAGGTATTTGTTTCCATCAAGTAAGCTGACACTTCCTATATTGATAACATGCGTACTTTTATCTATTTTGTATGTTTATTGTTATTAATAAAATTAACTTTTTATTATTTTATATTTTGTTTAATCATTGAGTTTATTTTCAATTTGTCATTTTTTAGTTATTTTATGTTTGTTTTAGTTTTAATCTTCATTTATGTGTATGAAATAAGTAAATAAACACCATTCTAAGTTGGGATTCAAGAAAATATAGTTAGATAATGAAACAATGCTCAGGGTTACAAACGAATGATGAAGTGTGTCAATCTTCATAGACGAAATTGGGTCTACGAAGATTTTAGAAAATTCCTCACTTGCACGAATATAAATATTTTTACAATTTTATGTCATTTTAAGTGATGATATTTTGAAGAAAAAATATTTTTACTTATCTATTGATTTCAAAATTAAAATAGCATTATTTATTTTAAAAAAAAAATCATATTCTTAATTTTCTTACATAAATTTAATTAATTAACAATTTTAAAGTTAAATTAATGTTGCTAAGTAAGGGGTAATGAATGCTGCAGTTTGGTGATAGGTACCTAAAGTCACATTCCTGTAATTTCATACATAAAAAATGTTAAATAATGCACAAAGTTGACCCAAATATTCATTTGATAGGAACATCTAAACTACTCTAAAATACATATAAAATTTATAATTAAAGAAATTAAAAGATAAGATTTGTATTTTTCTCCATTATATGGTAAGAAGAATACACTCATATAGCCCACAAACATCTCACCAACTAAATCATGTCGTTATTTCATTTACATAGATTAAATATTATACATATTATTTTTAACATTATAGAAGCATTCTAAAAAATTCTTAAACCATTCTATAAAATTCTTAAATCAATGAAAATAAAACTATTTGTAAAGAAATAACTACTTTTTTCTATGTTTTTGTATTCAATTTTATATCTGTTATATTGTTCATATTCTCAAATTTTCATTTGTATTTTTTAAATTACTCACATTTCGACCCAACCCTACAATACAAATCATTCATTGTTTATTTTAACCATGATTATTACTTTTTAATTTTGAAAAAATATAAAGATACAAAGTGTTTCTTTCATTATAATAATTAGCAAAATTTAGTAAAGTGTGGGGGGAAAATACAAAAAGAACAAAAAGAGATATTTGCAAAATGTGACTGGTCTTCGAACGATCAAAAGAACAAATAAAAAAGGATAATTGGCAATATAGAAGGTGACAACCACCCTGCAGATCACAAAACAAGTCATTAATTAAGGTTAAAGGAAGGAAGAAATTATTCTTATTTGGTTTAAGAAAAGAAAAAAAAAATTAGAAGGATATAAGAAAAAATAAAGATTCTTTTATTTATTTTAAAGCATCTGAATCAAAGTAAAGAAAATTAAAACAAAAAAATTCCACCTCTCCACCAATTCCCACTAATAAATTATACCAAATAAAAAAAATCACAAGACAAAAGAAAACCAAAACCTTGGGTCAACTTGAGTCACTCGTTTAGATTCTTGAGTTTTTGTAATACGTGTCGCCACTAGAACTGCAAATCCAATATCAAGTCAAACTCCAAAACAATTTCACTTTATCAAATTCCGATAAAGTTGCATATTTTTTTTCCACAAAAATTTTTAGGACTGGTGATAGCTAAAATTATAAAAGAAAGTTTTAGAATTAATTAAAATTTAATCGAATTTTCTTATGTCATTGTCAAGCCACAATTTTATAATTTTAAAAGAATATATCATATATGTATTAGATAAAGGGATAATATTTAAACTCGTGACACTTTAATTAAACTTAATGCCTTATTCTATTTGATAATTTCAACTGGGATATCATTTATATAAATTTTTCATAATAATAATTAGTATCCTAGAGATTAGTTAAGAAAATATATTCAGTTAACATTTTAAACACTTCCATCATAATATTCAGTAAAATATATTTATTGATCAATTATAATATTCACAAATTTAATTCAAAGTATGAAGATGTAGATACATGTTTGTTGAGGATTACATAATATTTACTATACACAAAGATAGTTACACATATATGTAATTGTATGTATACGTTTAATATATTTTAAATTACTAAAAAATACAAATAAGAAAATAACAAATTACCTGTTAAAGATTCAGAAACGAAAAGTATCAGTGGAAAAATGTTACTTAACTACAATTTTCTTTATTAAGAGTATTTATGGGCTCAGAATCAAATACAAAATATACGATGAAATATTTAAGAAATGGAAATTACTATAGTTTTAAATATTATTTACTATGACATGCTTTTGTAAAAAATCTTGTTTTCACTGATTTTTCTTTCTTCTTTTCACATCAAAGTGCAGAAACTTAATTATTAAATAATTAATTTCATAGTTTTTTAAGGTCAGTAGTTACTTTAAATTAGATTTATAGATTACAATGGATCAGATCAGATGGGACACCATAGTATATATTTGATTTGTAACAAAAATTTCATTCATTATTTATTAGATATTATTTAAAAAATACTTACATACATTTTAAAACTAATAAATATTAAACACAGAAAAATTTTATAAATTTTAAAATAAAATATAAATAAAATTAAAAAAATATAATATATAATATAAATTAAAATTTAATTTTAATTAAATATAAAGTAATAAAATATAAATTAATTTTGATTTTAATTAATTTAATTTAATAAAACATAAATTAAATTTTAGTTTCAATTTTTTGGAAATAATAAATACTCTTATATAATGACACTTGTAATTAACTTATGTATAAATTAGTATTAAAATTTTTATTATTATCTCAAATAATAAATATTTATAAATATCAGTTTGTTGTAAATTTTATTTGTAAATAGGAGGAGATGTATTTTTAGCATCTTAATTATATTACTTTAGATTTTAATATAATATATATTTATATTTTATTAAAAAGATTCTATGTTTAAGTTGTTGTGGTGACATAATGAAAGTTTTGTGAAAAAGAAGAAAACATTTGATTCTATTTTTCTTATCTTGTGGTGGTGATGGATGGTTCGTGAATGGAGTCTTGTTCTTGGACATGGTTACTCTGCTATGTTCATGTGTAGGGACCACATAGTTTAACTCAGCAATTCAAGAACCAAGAAAACCATGGCCTTCTTACCTTACTTGTTTAACTTGGTAGGTGCTTATTAAATAGTAAAACGGTAAAAAGTAACACACTCTCTCACCAACCAACACCAAACTACAAAACCAAAATCTAATCCAAACCTTAAAATTTACTACTAGATTCGCACTCACCTCAACCGCAACCCAACACTGCTGTTCTTCTTCATCTTCTTCTTCCATGGCAGCAACCTCAACATCACTGGCTTCTCAACTCTACATTGGCCTGCGCCGCCCCTGTCCCAAGTTCGATTCTTTCAATTCTCCGTCTTTTTCTGCCTTCGACCCTAATCTTCGCCTCTCCCTCTCTCCTCCCAAACCCTCACGCGCCGTTGTCGCCATGGCCGGCTCTGGCAAGGTGCTTTTGCTTCTTCTTTTATTCTTTTTAAAAACTTCGACTTTATTATTCTTATCATTACCCTTGATCGTTAAATAAAACTCCTCTCTTTGATTTCGGTGGGGAATGCATTTCTCTTCAATGGGTTGGGTTGGGTTGGGTTTGCGCAATTCCATCGCAGCCTGTTAGTATCCATGCATTATTGGTTATATATTGCTTTAACTTTAGTGATTGGTTATCCATTTGCCATTTGGTGTGTTGATCTTTTTCTTCCTTCTTCGTGTTGCAGTTCTTTGTTGGGGGCAACTGGAAGTGTGTAAGTATCTTTCCCCCAAACTGTTTTTGTTGCTATTTTTGTTAAAATGCTATGTTTATTTTTTTGTGATTCAGTACTTGAGTAGTTGATTGATGTTATATTTTATTTTAGCATTAGAGTGGTATAACAGCACACTATTGGAATGCAAATTATGTGCCATAAATCTCGGAGTATGTTTTGGTTTTGAGTAAATAACCTATACTTTTCCTTGTAACTATTGAACTTATTGTTTTTGGATTATGCATCTGGTTCAACTCACCACACTTTGCAACTTACGTCCCCTGATTTGACTTTTTTCTCTGGCTTCCCCTAGCAGTAGCAGCTTAGAGTTTGTTTTCAACCCTTTGTTCAAGCTTTCTTTTCATTTTTATTTTTAGCATTAGTGTCCTGGAGCCATATCTTTCCATCTGCCATACCATTCTTATAAAGAATGCAGTCTATATTAAAGGACTAAAAGAACTCTTTCTTTCCCCTTGATCACTTTGTGGAGCAGCACAGATTTGAATGATTACTATCTTAAATTAAACTAAATTTAAAAAAAAAAAAAAAACAGTTTTCTTGTGATATCATATTTATCTTTCAGAAGAATTTCCTTCATACTTCAATTATCCCTTCGACCTATTTATTTGTATAAAATAATGGACTTATTCTCTTCCAGTTCTATCAGGTTATTTGAAACAGGCCCTTTTTGCATTTTCAGTTGTTTTTGTTCTTTTGTTTTATGTGATAAACCACTCATAAGTACACATGAATCATTTGTTCTCACGGTTCAATCAATCACTAGTTCAGTAAACTCTGCATATATCTCTATCTGATTTGTATTACTTTTGCTGTTTTCTTTAGAACGGAACAAAAGATTCCATCAGTAAGCTTGTCGCTGACTTGAACAGTGCAAAGTTGGAGCCCGATGTTGGTGAGACGTGTTCAATCTTTATTTATGTGTTTCTTACTACAAATAATTATGTTATGCTTCTTCCCTACTCCTAAAACGTTAAACAATTTGTTGAGTTTGAACACAATTTTCTCTGTATGCTAGTGCAATAACACATTTGTGGTTTGGTTACAAAATGCTGATAAATGGTGATATATTTTCTGGTTGGAAATGATCAAATTAATTGTTTCAAAAGGAAATGGATATAGTTCTCTATTGTCCATTCCAACTATGGGTCATTTGCAGAGAACTCCCTTGTACTTTGGAACTCACCAACTTGATTCATAGAACTTACCAAACAATACATAATGACTCCTCATAGGGGGTTTTGGGCACATGCCCAATAAGGTCAATATACACTATTTGTTTGGCATGTGCTGTGTGTTTGAAAGCATAAGTAAATTTTCAAGCAATGATCCACAATTGGAGAGGTTCCTTGTTTTCTGGTCCCTCAAAATATTGTATTGAGTATGTTGTTCAAGTTAAAAAAACTCTTTCTTAATAACCTTGAAAATTTATCATTTGCATTTGGTCATCACAAGCATTTCCATTTTGAGATGTACAGATGTCGTTGTTGCACCTCCCTTTCTGTACATCGATCAAGTGAAAAACTCACTTACAGACCGGATTGAAATAGCTGCCCAGAATTCTTGGGTTGGTAAAGGTGGTGCTTTCACTGGAGAAATCAGGTTAGCTTGCTCTTTCCTGCCAAATGTTAATTAATCCAGGGTTTCATTTTGATTTTTGAATTATAAATTTTGGCAAGTTGGATGATTGCAGATACTATTTCTTTTATGTTCACAGTGTCCTTCATGCTGTTTTCGATGCAATTCCAATGTTTAAACCAAATATGTTATTGTTTTCTGGTTGTCCTCAATTATGCTACAACTTAATTCAATTAGTTATTAAAATCTGACTTTTGTAGTGCTGAACAAGTGAAAGATATTGGAGGCAAGTGGGTTGTTCTTGGACATTCCGAGCGAAGACATATTATTGGAGAAAATGATGAGGTAAAGCAAATTCAGAAATCATTGATACAGCATTCTTGCTAGAGAATACTACTAGTATAATTGCAAGAGATGATAAATATTTTAGATATTAACTGAGCATTGTTAACTGCAGTTTATAGGAAAGAAAGCTGCCTATGCTTTGAGCCAGGGTCTTGGAGTGATTGCATGCATAGGAGAATTGTTAGAAGAAAGGGAAGCAGGGAGAACTTTTGATGTTTGCTTTCAGCAATTGAAGGCTTATGCTGGTATAATCCATTTAAAATCGTTTTATTTTGGGGGAAAAACAAAAGGGGGGAGGGGTTTCTGATTGCCAGCATAAAATTCATTGTCGCTTTTATGCAGATGCTGTTCCTAGTTGGGACAATATTGTCATTGCGTATGAACCTGTATGGGCCATTGGAACTGGCAAAGTGGCCACTCCCCAGCAGGCTCAGGAAGTACATGTAGCTCTTCGGGATTGGCTGAAAAAGAATGTCTCAGACGAAGTTGCATCTAAAACTCGAATTATTTATGGAGGTAAATCCTTTGTTGTACCTGCAGTTGCATTGTGATATTTTGGCAGTGTTACGGAAATTTAACATATACCATGGTTTAATAAGGCTGCATGTTTATTCAATGTAATTTTGCAACATCTGAACTTTTTTATGATGCATTATTTAAGAACATAGCAGAATCATGTATTTTCACAATTAATGAACTGCTTGCCATTTAAGGATAGCTGATATACTTGATAGGTGTAAAGCTGTGCACAACATATCTTGTTAACATTAAGATTGTCCCTGACCTTGTCTATGCAAAATGTGGTTTAGTTTCAGTATATTTGAATATAAAATTGATCTGTTTTCAGGGTCTGTAAATGGAGGGAACAGTGCTGAGCTGGCAAAGCAAGAAGATATCGATGGATTTCTCGTTGGAGGTGCTTCATTGAAGGTACATACATAGTTTGTTTGAGCAAAGTAATCATAGCATAAGTTAAGGAATTGAGGTTATTATTTAAACTTACAAGTTGATGTTGTCGAGTTGCAGGGTCCTGAGTTTGCTACCATTGTGAATTCAGTCACATCCAAGAAAGTTGCGGCTTGATTACTTATTGTAGTTTGGGAAATATGAGAGGGCAATTCTCAAATGTGGCAATAAATAATATGGGTCTATTATAATAATAGCACTTTGCTTTTGTCATCCTGAGTTTTTCCAAAGAGCCAGTATTTTCTTTCGATTAGAGATACAGAGAGGCAATAAATTTTAAATGTTTCTGAATTATTGTTGTTTTTTCATAACGTCACTGTTAAATCTTGAATTTTATTTTCTTTTTGATGGTCTAGACTTTTGTGACTCGAAATGCGCCTTCAGAAGTTCACTTTCTGCGTATTGTAATGAAGCTTAACATACTTTTTAGATTAAACTAATTTATCGTCCAATCGAACAATTCAGATAGTTATATGAGAAGATAAATTAAATTAATTAAAATTAAGTATATTTAGTAACTCATTCAGTTCATAGGTTCCGTTACTTGAGGACTCAATTATATTCAATTCAATTTCATTCAATTGAGTTCATTTGCGTATCGTGGTGGTTGGTGGTTTGTGAAGTTTGGTTGGTGAGGTGCAGTGGAGCTCTTCAACGACGGTGGCAGCAGATGAACACTCAAGATGACAAAATAATGTAGTGCTACAACTTCCTTTCCTCATACCCACATATATGAAATGACTTATGAACATGCCTCCACAATATCATTGAAATATGTTACTCTAATGTGTAGTGCTATCAAGATGCGTCACAACCCGAAGGTTAATCTGGCTTACCACCGATTTGGTTCGGATTGGGTTTGAAAAAATTGTATTTTTTTTATGCGGGTTAGATTTCAACCAGACTCATTTAAATCTGACTCATCCGGATTGAACCCACGGTGGATCAGGTTGGCCCACCAACCCACCTACCTAATTTTATTTTATTAAAATTTAATTTTTATTTTATAAAAAAATATTTATTATTATTTTTGCTTGAAAAAATTATTTAAGTTCCCTATTTTCAAAACTAATTAAACACTCTTTTGGAGTGAAATTTGTTTAGATTTGAATTATAGAAAGTTTGTAATTTTTTATTTTAAAAAAGATAAAATTACGTGAGCCAACCGGTTTATCCACCAATCCGTAGTAGGTCGGGTCTAGGGATGGCAAAAAAATATGCGCCCACAGATAAAATTCGCGACGGATAGTTGGTACCTGCAAATATTTATTACCTGCAGGTTGTGGGTAACGGGTATTTTAATACCCGCTTATAAATAGGTCGGGTACGGATATTATACTATCTGTATCCACAAATATATGCTACCTGAAAAAAAATAAAAATAAATATTTAATTTATATTTTATTAAGTTAAATTTAATTAAAATTAACATTAATTTATATTATAAGGTTAAATTTAATTAAAATAATTTTTAATTTAATTTGTATTATATTTTATATATTTTTTGTAATTTTATTTTAATAATTCATAAAAATATATTTTTTAAATATTTGTGGGTATCCGTGGATATCCGCTCCGCTAGTTTTAAAATACCGCCAATATTCTTTAAACGGGTATTCGTGCGGGTAGCGAGTTGGGTAGCAGGTGGATTTTTTTCTTTTGTCGGGTCGGGTTGCAGGTAGGTACTATCTGTGCCCGACCCGACCCGTTGTCATCCTAGTCGGGCCAAGTTCGAATTTTTCTGATTCGCTAATAAATAAGTCATGTTAGGTTGACTCACTAAATGATCAATTCATAATGGGTCGGATTGGATGACTCGTTTTGATAGCACTAACAATATGGTTGACTCCAATCTTTGTTTCAAGAAATTCTGTTATTTTCTACAAACCTATAATATATTTTAATACAATTAAATATGTATACCATTTCATTAACTTAATTTCAATTTAGACAATAATTTTTGTGCCTACATAATTCATATTTATTGTAATTATAGCAATATCAATAATAATAATAATAATAATACCAACAATAATTATTATCATTACAATAATAATAATTATTATTATTATAATAATAATAATTATTATTATTATTATTATAATAATAATAATAAAATCAATAGTAATGATAGAATATAAAAATCATAACAATAATAATTATAATAATTATAAATTTAGTTATTATAATAATATTAATTTTTAATGTAATAATAATAATTATAATAAATATAAAATATTAATAATTACTCTTATTATAATAATAATCATAATACTCATAAATAAAAATAACTATAATCAATATAATAATAATAATATTCTAATTTACTCCAATTATATTCAATTTTAAATTATTTTCATAATGAAGGGTAAATTGGTAATCAACTAAGTTTTTCACTTACAATTTTTTTAACTATCAAATTTATCACATCATTCACGAATTTTTATATACTTTTATCTTATTTTTTCTGTTTCTCACCATCTTTTCCTTGCACTCTCTTTAAATTGAGGAATTTACATTTTAAAGAGTCTGATTTGTAAGTTACAGAGTTGTTCACTTCCGTCGATTTGTGATTGAGAGGAAGTGATAACTAACATAATAAGCAATGATTAGTGTTCTGTGTGAAGAGATATCCAGATAAACACTACATATGTTATACTAATTAATTGTTTAAAAAATAATAATGGCAAAAATCGTTAATTAATAATAATTATTATTATACTAAATAAATAAATAATATTACATAATAATAATATATTAATTTTAACTCCACAAAAATAATAATTTTACATTTTAATCTATTAAAATCCTCTTTTTTATCTATCCCATAAGTTAAGTTACTTACAAACTTCACTTCTAAATATATTATTTTTACTTTTAAATCCTTTAAAATAAACAACTTAAACTTAACATTTAAATCTTCTCAGATCTATTCAAATAACTGTCTTGAAATATGTCATTGGAAGTGAACAAAGCCTCTCAAATCTACTTCCCCAAACAACCATACTCATACATCCAAATCCTCTTAAATCTACTCTCCAAAAAAACAAACACTCTAGGAAGCTTGTATGATGATGAACTTTAGCTCCTAATTTATAATTGGACATTCCACTTCATATTTGAATAAGTCACGAAAGACTTTCCATTTGCTTTATTCCTAATCTAGGTAATACCAAAATATAAGAGTTTAAGATTCCCACAACAAAATTTTTTTAGACATAGACAACAAATTAACCAAAATAAAATCAATGCCACACTTTCATCCCATAACAAGGAAAAAGAGAAAAGGAGGAAGAAAATAATCAAATAAATATGACTGAAGTCAAGAAAAATATCACTTTAAGAAAAATAATGTACCATATGATGAAAGAAGGGCACATAGGAGAAAATTGAACCATGATGGCCCTATTGTTAATATAATTTGAAATATCGAAATAGCTAGATATCTCTTGAATTGTCCTATGTAAAGTCTAGAATATCTACAAAGTCTCAGTTAGTGAAGGTATAAAATTTCATAATAGACTTTTAATTAGAGAAGCTCCAAGAAAAGAGTCTAGATCTCTCCATTAGCACCTATAAATGCTCCATTGTACATGACATTTTCAAGCAAGGAAATTTGAGTTCTTTCTTCTAATTCTCACATTTTCCTCTAGTGGTATCAAAAGTTATGTTTGTTCTTAGAGAGTTGAGAGAGAATGAAAAGAAAGTTAAGAGACAAAAAAAATTGAGAGAAAAAGAAAAGAGTTGAGAGAAAGAGAGTGAGAGAGATATATAGAGAGAGAGAGAGTTGAGAGTTATGAAAAATGGTGTCTTCGTATGAAAGCATTGTTAGACTTTCAAGGTGTTTGGATGATTGTACAAAAAGGTTGTGAGGAGCCTTAAGATGGAGGAATCTTATCTCAAGAGGAGATGGAGACTTTGTTGAAGACAAAGAATCTTTTGGAAGTGTTGTCTCAATGCCATAGAGGAAAAAACTAATCTTATTAATGGTAAAGAAGATTCAACATTGTTACTAACACTAAAAGGTGAAGATAAGGACACTATTTATTTGTGTTACTTAGACAGTGGTTCGAGCAATCATATGTGCAAATAGAAGGAGAAGTTCGTGGAGCTTAATGAGAATGTGAATGAAAATGTGTATTTTGGAGACTCGTGGAAAGTTCAAATTGAAGAAAAAGGTAAAACTTTAATTCCTTTCAAAGATGGAAGTCATAAGTTGATCAATGATGTTTCTTATGTTCTAAATTAAAAAAAAAAAAACAATATCTTAAGCTTATACCAACTTCTTGAAAAAAGATATGAGATCCTCCTGAAATATAAATATTTGTGGCTTAAAGATGAAAGTGAAAATTTGATTGTTAAGGTGCTTATGTCAATAAATATAATGTTTATCATGAATTTAAAAAATACTGAAGGAAAGTGTTTAAATGTGAGCATGCAAGATAAAACATAGTGTTTCCACATGAGGTTTGGACACTTCAACTTTGGTGCCCTTAAAAGTCGGGGGAAAAAGAGATGGTGAAAGGGATGTCTGCAATCAATTTGTGAAGTGTGTCTTCTTAGGAAAAAAAATTTCGAAAGTAGCTGCCTCAAGAGCAATCAAACATTTTCAATTTGGACAATACTGATACATGTGGTCCAATCGACCCACCATGATTCAGTAAGAATAAATATTTCTCACCCTTCATTGATGATTTCAATAGAAAAACATGTGTGTACTTTCTCAGGTAAAAGTCAATTTTTTTTTTTTTTTGCTTTCAAGAATTTCAAGGCTCTTGTTGAAAAAGAGAATGACTTTGAAATCAAATCTTTGAGATTCATTCGAGGAGGAGAATTCACTCTAAGGAAGTTAAGTGAATTTTGTGCAACTCATGGAATTTGCCATCCAATGATTGTTCTTAAATCACCACAGCAAAATGGAGTAGTTGAAAGAAATAACGAAACCATTCTTAAATAAGTTTTGTGCAACTTATGGAATTTGTCATTCATTGACTGTTCTTAGATCACTGCAGCAAAATGGAGTAGTTGAAAGAAAGAACGAAATGATTCTCAACATGGCTAGAAGCATGTTGAAAGCTAAAAATATGTCCAAGGAGTTTTAGGCTCAAGCTGTTTCATATACAGTCTATTTCTCTAATGGATCTCCAACATTCAGTTTAAAAGATCAAACTCTTCAAGACATTTGGAGTGGAAGGAAACTTAGTATTAATTATTTACGTGTCTTTGGAAATATAATTTACTCATGTATCAAAACAAGAAAGATCCAAACTCGATGATCAAAATATCAAATATGTTTTTGTTGACTATGCTCAATCTAAATATTACAAATTATACAATCTATACAATGGTAAAGTGGTGGTAAGTCATGCAGCCATTAAAGTTTGAAAAGTTTCAAAAACTAAAAAGAAAGATTGGTGTACAGAAGATTTCAAATTAAGAAAGAGAAATGTTATTATAATTTGAAATATAGAAATATTTAGATGTCTCTTAAATTTTCCTAAGTAAAGTCTAACATCTAAAAAGTTTTAACTAGTGATGGATGTAAAATATTTAATAGTAGAGCTTTGATTAGATAAGCTCATGGAAGAGAGTCTAGATCTCTCCATTAACGTTTATAAATACCCAATTGTACTCTGGCTTTTTTTCAGTAAAAAAATTTGAATTCTCTCTTCCAATTCTCACCTTTTCCTCTAACAGTCACACGCTACCAAACTATCTACAGTTATGTTGTAAAATAGTGCATTATGAGTCTGCATCATTCAGATTATGCCACTGATCTGAATCCAAATATGCTGTTTTGTACTTGAAATTACAAAAATTGTCATGTTCTGTCATGTTAACGCTCTTAATGAAAGGGAAAACCATAACATAACTACATTTTTTTTTTCAGTTTTCTGTGCAAATGACCAATGTTACCAACTTACGACGAATCTGTGACAGATAATATTGGTTGTACATTCAGACAGAAGTAATGGGTACAACAATTCCATTTCAAAATTTGGACCAAAATATGTGACGAAACGTGGAAATAAATTAATAGATTATGAGATGATGAGATGATAAGACGAAGAATATAATTTTGCGGACGTTAGTTTATTACTAATCAGCGGGAAAGCACACTAATGATTGCAAGCCCCACACAGTATTTTAAATTTCTTGTCAGAGAAGACCCAACAACCAGATTCGTGCTGGTGCTGCATGTTGAACAAAGTTGTGTTCATAGTTTAACTCGTTTTAAAAGTTAAACTGTAAAAATTGAGTTTTTTTTTTTTTTTTCTTAAAATTCATTACTTGGTATTGGAATCAAAATTAAGAGCTGTGTTTTGGGGCACGCTGAAAGAAAAGGCGAGGGTAAGACAATAAAGCAACCGGAAATCACGAACAGCACCGAAGAATTATTGAGATTGGTATTGTTTTTGCTTTCTAGATCTGTCTATTATTAACCTTGCATGTGAAACCCGAGAATAAGGACCCCTACAATGTATAGTGATCTACGGCTCCTGTCTTATTCATTGTAACAGAACCAGCTACACAACTACAACAAACGCCGAATGATTAACATTAATTAACGTGGTTAAGCACATGCATCATATCGACTCTATTGGCTGTAATATGTAACTAGGTTCAAATCCCTTCATTACTTACTTCCAATATCCATAGAAATTAACGTTAAGTGATATTGCTTCGTTTACGAAATCGATGAATGAAGCCTCCAAAGTCAAATGAAATATAGCTGCAGATTATCGTACGTCACGGGAAAGGATAGACATCAACTACCTTCGTTTTTCCGGACAGTGAGGGGTGTGCATACAATGTATGTAGAATCCAATAATTGTTCTACACTTTGGTCGAATTCTACATTAGGTAGAAAGAACAAGTTTTTTTATATCAGTATATAAATAGACAAATTCAGTAGTATATCTAAGGGAAAAAGATTTACAAGGTTATGTTTTCTTGTGATTTTGGTTGAAGATGAGGTTATATTTTTTGTATAATCGGTTATCTTTTTGTTTCTTCTCTCATATCAAAGCCAAAGATTCATTTTAGTAGTCAGCACAGATAAAAACAATGGAACGGATGATGAATTTTAGGTTTGCAGATCCTTCTGATAAAAACAGTGTTTCTGACAAGGTTTTGTGGCAGATTGACTCAATGTTATATGGTTTTATATAAAAATAGAGGAAAATCTATAAAATGTTTAGCAGGGATGGAAGTAATAGAATGTAGCATTTTTGCGTAAATGGTCTAATAAACAAGAGATTTAGGTGAGTAAATGGTATGGATGGAGTGGAGCATAGGCACATTTCCATGATGAAAAAGTGTGTTGGAGGGGCCAATTGGCAAAGTGGAATGCATAAAGTGAAAGGCCTGTTTGGTTTGGATACTAGTCTTTCCAACGCTTTCTTTCACGTGCTGTGCTACTTGGCCATCTCATCATTGGTGCGCAAAATCCATATTCCCAACACCCATCTATCCATTCTATACCCATATTTAAGACAAAACTAACAAAACCATTTCGATCACAACTTGCTCACATTTATTTCATTTTATCCCTATTACACCATACCGCTTCAATAACAAAATAATATCTTTACAATCTTCTCGTATTCTCTACCATTTTTGCTTTATATATCCTTATCAGGTCACATAGTAGCTCATATATATTTTTTAGGAAAAAGATGTAAAGCTATGTGTTTCAAGGAGAATAACTGACCAAGTAGTCACGGTACAAGATAAAATATACACGATAACTTCACATATTGGAGGCCTCTGAAAGGGTGCATTATTCCTAAACAAGGAGACAAACTAGATTTCTGGAAAAGTTATTGATGAGCATATATAACACTGACGATAGATGCCTAGCTATATGATCCTGTTGAATCTGGTTTAGTTTCTTTCTCTAATCAACGTTCTACAATCATTCTTCCTGGCTTTTAATAGTGTTATACTGTGGTCGGTACTCGTACGTCTTCTTTAGGGAAGTGAATTACCCATCCACGCTGGTGGACCCACTCTTTGCATGTGCTTCAACGATTCTCCTTTTAAGAACTTTTGTCGCATACCATGATTAACTCTTTTTCATTTTTTTTTTTAGTTCAATCTTCTTCTCTGGATACTTTGTTCACTGTCGCAATGATTGACAGATTAAGGGTTAATAAATTCGAACTGTGCCACAAATTAGAAAAAAGAGGAAAGCATTTCAATTCGACAGAAGCAGCAGTGAAATGGTACATTCAGCCAATAATGATACATCCATGGTGGACCAGGTGAGAAAGAGAGAGACAGAGAGAGGATGCACAAATGATGATAATTTAACTTAAAAGAGAACATGATCATCAACCATCCAACCAAAGATCAACGTCCACCGATTCAACACGAAAGGAACAACCCGCGAAAGTAGAATGAAGAGAAACACAAGGAAAAAAAAACATACACAGAAGAAAATCGAAGGTGAAATTCAATAATAGACAATTTTTTTTTTTTGTTTATTTTTCTGATTTCGGGTCTAGTAGTCAGTGGTTGGGAGCTGCTCGTGGGTGTGGCTGATGAAGACGACCTCGTAGATGACTCCGGCGATGCCACCACCGATGAGAGGGCCGACCCAGTAGATCCAGTTGTTTTCCCAGGTCCAGCTAACAACGGCAGGTCCGAATGTGACGGCAGGGTTCATGGCTGCTCCGGAGAAGGCCCCACCCAACAAAATGTTAGCGCCAACGATGAAACCAATGGCGATGGGAGCAATGGTTCCCAAACTACCCCTCTTGGGGTCAACGGCGGTAGCGTAGACAGTGTACACCAAACCGAAAGTCAACACGATCTCCAACACCAAAGCGTTACCCACTCCAACTCCAGCTGAGAGTGCAAATGCGGGAACGGTCTGCAAGCATCGGAACAAAACTCGTATTAGTTCAACTTAAAAGTTAGTTATGTAAAGCAAGTAACGGTAATAACGGTCTTACGGAGGAGGTCACGAAGGCCAGGAGGAGGGAGGCCACCACGGAACCCAGGAGCTGGGCGATGATGTAGACAATACCGCGGAGGAAGGTGATGTTGCCTCCGACGAAGGCGCCGAAGGTGACGGCGGGGTTCACGTGACCTCCGGAGATGTTGGCGCCGACGGAGACGGCGACAAAAAGGCCGAATGCGTGGGCGATGGAGGCGGAGAGGAGTCCGGCAGGTGAGGTGGCGGCGTTGTCAGTGAGCTTGTTGTAGGCGATGCCGGAGCCTGAGCCGGCGAACACGAAGATGAAGGTGGAGATGAACTCGGCCAAAGCCGCCTTCAACGTGTCGGGGTGAGTGGCCTCCTCGGGCCTTCCGATGGCGATGTTTCTGATCGGCATCTTCAATCGACGGTGGTGATGATTACGACTGGTGAAAGATGAAGTGAACACCGAGATCACTCACTCAAATCACTCTCTGTTTCGCTGCCACTGATTTTCGCTCCTTTGCTTGTTATATACCCACTCTCAAGACGCACCTGCCTCTGAGTCCACCGGCTCTACCCGGTTCCCGGTTATTTCTATTTTCCTAGTTTTCATGTTAAGAAATTATGTGCAATACTTCCAAATATGACAGGAATCAAGCTTTTCAAAAACACCAATCCAGAAAAGAAATAATCTTATTTCTTGACAGCCTGTGACATGTTTCTTCATATTTCAAATTATCAATTGTTTTCCCTTTTTCAATTTCATTTTGATTTTGATTTTTATTTTATTTTTGGTATAATGATGTATCCCCACCACTACTCCTTGTTCTTAATCCAGCGAAGCTTTTCGGCTAGAGCCGTCCTATGATTGACACGTGTCCCAGATGGATAAGAGCCACGTCAGTAGCTGATAAGTGAATACGGTTTAATCTGTTTTTCCATCTGGATAGTTCGGAACAGCCTAATATTTTATTTTCAAATGATGTCTGTGCAGTTGTGATATTATATCATATCTCGTGGGATAAAAATAATCTCAGAGAGTATTAATTATAAGAGCAAAGTAAATACTAATCTATAATTATAAGGACACAATTGATCATAATATAATGAAGGAGATAAGAGGATAAGCACTGTGAGTCTGTCAGTGACCCACAGGAAAAAAAAAGCTGGTATCATTAGCATACCGCGACTGACACGTGGATAAAATGTTTTTTTTTATAATAAAAAACATAAATGTTGCAAACTGAATTAAAAAAAAAATTCAAACTTTGCATAAAGTTTACCTTTGTAGCAAAGAGGATTTTAAAGAATAAAAATTAATCTCCTTCTTTCATCCCTTGGTTGGATCAGTTTAGCTGCTCCCTCAATTATTGTTTTCTACCAAATTGGTGGCTCGTGCATATGGAATCACTGATGTATTTTGTTTTTGCCATCTAATCAATCATGTACATAACAAGTTCTTTATGTTATTTTCCATCAACAAAAGTTAAAAACTCATTTTAGATTTGTCCCATTCTGCTCTTCTTCTTTTTTTTTTTGCCACCTTTGTTTATTTAATTTAATTTCAGTAGTAACCATGGCTTTAACGGCTCTTGTTCAAGTTGAATAAATAGGTGTAAACTGCAACAAATTTACAACCAGATATATATGCAAGAGTTAGATCGGAAATAAATTGTAATAACTTGCAAAATCTGCATCACATGAAGTTGTGTGCATCACGAGTTTCCTTAATTGAAAGCAAGTATATAATATGCTCATGAATTTGGATTATATACTAAGCATATGATTTGCCAACTAACAAAAAACTATATAATACCTTATCGTTCAAATATTATATAACTCAACAAAAAGCTCCTAGAATTTTTCGAACCACCCAAAAAATATAAAATCAAAATTATATTCATCTCACTGAAAATTAACGTTTTCAAACTTTAAAAAGGATAAAACTAGCTAACAAAAAGAACATATATATTGAGAAACAAACCACACTTTATGCTATTAAAAACAGACACATTATGATTTCACTTAATTTAAACCCTCGTAGGCTATTAGTACTAGGTATTAATATTTGTTTTTTACTGGCATAAAAACAAAATATATTTGTATCGTTCAAAGGAATTCTGATTTTGGGAGGTGGAGTTTATACCAAAGATTAGCCCTCTATTAATTAGAAAAACAAAATTCCACATCATTAATGCTTTTATATATTGACTTTATTCATAATTTTACTTAGGGCCGGCACCGCTTTTCAAATTTTTAATTACATCTGTACCGAATCATGAGATCATTTTAGTGGTTGGAATTCGATATTATAAACAAGAGTAATGGCTAATGTCAATTTCAAACAGAGTATGGCTAATAAAGTTACGCAATATGATTTTCTAATCAAAGAACCTGTTAGACCTGTTCAAGTTCTTCATAGTATACAGTTTATTTATAATTAGACCTGTGTTTAATTTGATATTTAGTGAAAACTCAGTCATGATTAGCTTGGTACAACTCCATTAATACTAGCCAGTACATTTTGGTGAAAAATAATGCAGTCATTTTCTTTCTCAGACTTTTTTGTCTGCATGGTTTGCGTGACGCAACTAATAAAGGAAGTATCAATATCATTGGGAGACTAAAGTATTTGTATTTCTATTTTATATACATACATTCAAAACCAGGATAGTTATTTTGTTTTTTCTCTCTGCTAATTAAACAGACAATAACATTAAAGATGAACAAATATAGTGTTGCATATGATAAGTACATCTAAGCATGTGATTAGGAATTAAACTTTTGATCATTTATGTAAAAAGTAAATAAACTTTAGGCATATCCTGCAGCATATGCCAGCTTTAATTCTCTTGTCATTTCTATTTAGTGAGTCTCTGAGCATGTGGTGAAAGCAAAACAATGGCCCACCCACAGGCACCAAAGTCCAAGTCTCATAATTCATGATTTTTCATATCAAAACAAAAGAGAGCACGTAATAGTTTTCACCTAGGGCTAAACAAACCCAACATTATATTCTATGATTTTGTCAGACACACATAGTGTAGTTGTTTATCAAATGATTAGGTGTTGAAGAGGAAATTGTGAGGTCGAGATTCATTTTGCGCTCGCAATAACACTAATTTGTGCATAATTTAGTAAGTACGTCCACATGTCAATATAACAATTATATAACAACGTAATAGAAGGAAAAAAATAATACAATTAATGACATAGACTAAACATTTAAAAATGAAAGACTAAAGAGAGTAGAAATACGAAGAGATTGAGGTTTGGACCACATCACAACGTGAGACGGTGAGGTTGTCTTTGTCTGTGGTCACTTCCTGTATAACCATCCAAAAAGCATTCTAAATTCATCTCTATTTGCATCATTCACCAACTTTTTTTTTCTCATCTTCAACCTAAATAAGTACTGAACAACTACTGTTGATGCTTTCTGACTTAGTTCATTTCACACTACCATAATGTCTCAAGATGAATGGTCAGTTTCTTACTGTCGTTACTCATGTCAACACACATATTGAGACTGTAATTATGTTGTATTAATGACTTTAAATGTAAATAAAAATAATTTAGAATTAATAAATAATGAGTGATAAGATGAAATTATGTGACAGCCGAAATAATTAATGGAAAAAGAAGATTAATTCTAAGTATTTATTAGTTTGTAAGAAATAGAGGATATGAATTGTTGTGTTATGTATGTAGGAAAGAGAAATAGAAGGTGGCAATGGCGTGGAGGTGGGGACAGCATGTGAGGTTACAGACTGGCGTTGTGATTGGTCAAAAGGAAAGTGAGAACATGTTAGCAAATACAGCTGTAATCAGTGGGCCATCACGTGAATAATAGTAATTTTTATTTGAATATTTCGCGCCATAACTATTTTCAAAATTCCTTCATTTATTATTTTAAACTTGTACAAACATGTTCTGTTTTAAACACATTATCTATAGGATTTTTTATTTAATTAGTTCAGAAATTTTTATAATTTTACTTTTTTTTAACTGTTTTTCTAATTTTAAATAACTATCTATTATAGAAAAAATTACTTACATAATGAAAAAAAATTATAAAAAGTATCTTTTATAATTGTTTCTCATAAAAATATTTATACAATTTAATGATATTTTTCATTTTAATAATTGTTATAGTAATACTTTTTACTATTTTCAACTAATAAATATTAAATATATCTCATCATTTATTTGACACTAAAAATCATTTAAATCAATAAAAAAATCTATTTCGGTTGAAATTAATTATATAACTTAAATTACATGAACTTTTGAAATTTAGATCAGTTTCGTTTTTATCCTTTTAAAATATTTTTATTGTATATTATTTATTGCACAATTATTCAACTTTAAAACATTAACTATGAATAAATTATAAGTAAAAACATTACATGTTTATTGTTATTAAAAATTATAATATTAAATTGACCTTTTACTTTTAAATGGTCACTCTTGACTGTGAAGTTTGGATGAAAAAAAAAAGTCAAGAGTATTCTATTTTTAAGATAAATTTGTTCTATTTTCTTAAATTTTAATTTGTATATTAAGAAAGTTTTAACCATGATTTATTATTTTTAATTTAGTTATATTATCACTCCATTATTTTGTCATTTTAAATTTTGTATTATTTAATTTTATTTTTATCATCTAAGTTTTTAATTTTACATTAAAATAAGGATGAAAACTACATTGCTTCCTCTAAATTTCATGTTTTGAACTTTTGTGGTGCTCTATGACCTATCATAATATTTGTATTAACCATGAAGTTAAACAATTTAACCATGAAGAGTTTTATCTATAGATAAACGGTAAATAATTAAAGAATAAAAAAAATATATGAATAGATATATTTGGTTTTTAATTCATTAAAAAAATTTCTTTTTACAACTTAAATCCTCTGAATTATTTCTAAATTTAAATAAAGATTAATTATTATTATTATATTATCAAATATGGTACAGGAAAGTTACTGATTAGATAAAAAGAGAAAAACAATTAATCAAAGTTGATTTTTTGAATAGTGTCTCATTCTTTACTAAAAGTTTTTTTTTTTTTCTTCTTTTAGTGTAGATTTGGTATAGCTTTTACAGATTGAATAATCAATGTCAAAGGACATTTTTAATTAATAGATAAACTTCATTAACTTTGTAACGAAAATTAATATTTGTAATTAATATATATATATATATATATATATATATATATTCTTATCAATAATTGTTAAAAGACAAAATTGTTTAATAAGACAAAATCATGTTATGAAATTTAACAAAATAAAATATTTAGGATAAAAATGCTAAAAGATATAATTATATAAATAATATTATGTACTCTTAATATCATTCTAAAAATAAAAATAATATTTTCTTTTCTGTTATGTTGTGTTCTCTTTACTTATACCGATCACAAAATTACAAAGTTTTTTCAAAGTTTTGTAGTGGATTAGAATAAATACAAAACTTTGAAAAAGTTTTGTAGTTGATTAGAATAGCGTGTAGAGATAAGATGATATTATGGAAATATTTCTTTACATGTTTTAAGTTATGTTTATTGTACAAGCTATTTCTATAGTACATAACATTTGATCTTGTACCGGAAAACTATCTACCTGTGAGAAAGTCAATATATGTGAGGAGTGGATTTTTTTTCAAAAAAGACTATATAAAGAGGTTTGCATGAAGAAAAGATAAGAAGAATAAAGCTCTTAAATTTATGCTACCATTTTCTCTTGAGCTTTCATCTTGTAACACTTTATTTGAAAAATAAGTTTTATTACAAGTCTTCAGATTTATTTGTATTGAAAACTTATCTTTTCTTCGAAAGTTATAATATATACTTGTTTTATAAAAACACCTTTGTCATGTTTGTATATTCAGAAGTGAATTAAAATACTGTTGTTTAATTTAATGGAGTAAAACGATTTAGTTATTTAAACAAGTGAGATATAAAAACGATGAAATTTGTCTAATTAGTTGAGTTAATTATAAAAGTAAAAATGATTAAACTTGTGCTATAATATTTCAATATTAATAAAATAAAATAAATGATCATAGTTCAATTTGAAATGAATTAATACAAATGTAAACTTGCTTGCTTTTTTCTTTTTTTAAGTTTTTCAAAAACTTCCTAAAATATCTAAGTGTTCAACACTCTTATAAACCGTATAATCCTTTAATAGTATTCAATACTTATTTATGAAGAAGTTTTAAAAAACTCTAATCAAATATTTCCTTTTTTAGGATTTTTTTTTTCTAGAGGTATTCATTCTATTATCATGTGATATTTTCAATACAGACAAAATCAGGATTGGTTCAGAGTATAACTACGAAAAATAAGTAGATGTGGCATTTTTTGTTTGTTTGTGTTTGATAATTGATTTAGTTTTACACTTTTATTTTTTAATTTTCATATTATTTGTTTTTTTCATTTATTTTTATGTGGTCTGTTACAAAGGTCATGTCAAGATTTTTATCTATAAAGAAATGACAAACTTATTAAACGTAATCTAAATATAAAGAGTAGATAGAACAGTCTTTTTAATGTCAATGAAAAGAAAACACACTATTGTATAATTAAAGTTATGAAATCATCAGAACAGTGAGACTAAAACTTTCTTCATCATTTGATCAAGAACACGACAATGTCCCTTGTTACTACAATGCATACCTATCTATCGTGTTAGATTCTCCTGCAACAATTGTCTCAAGCCCATCGTTTCAGAATCCAAGGGATTCATTTTCGTCTCTATCATTTTAGCCACAAAAACCTAAGCAATGTTACTCTTTGAAGCCTTTCACTAACTTCGTTCCGTTCAGAACAATTTTTCCTCAAATGTGATGTCTAAATTGCCACTCAATAATTTATTTAAAATGTTGGAAAGTTAAAGATTTAATATATAAAAAAAAAAAGTAATGAGTAAGTATTGAGATATATAATTGAAATTTTAAAAAATAGTCTAAAACAGCAACTTGTAGTAAAATAAGGTGTTGTATATGTAAATCATAGTGTAAAGAAGTCCGCGAGCAGTGGCCAATCATGGTTGGAACCTTTTCCAACCAATGTCACAGTTAAAGACACTATTCTTACGTTTGAAATACTTCAAATCAATTAAATCTTGTTTCACTTATCCAATACTGCACATGAAATAACTCACTCCATTTATCAGGGATTTTCTATTACAACTCACTCATAAGCTTAAAAACGCCAAAGTTCTAGGAACCAATTTTAGATGTCCAAATTCTTCTCCAAAAACTTATCAGAAAAAAAAACTATATTCTAATATAATATTGCATCTCCTTTTTTCAATTTTACCACCTAATCAATCTTATGTTCTAGTATTGTTATAGAATTGAAAAGTACTAAAAAAAATATTTCATGATTAAAAGGGCTGGAGAAAAAAATAAAAAAAGTAATTGTTGAACAAACACAAGTGTCCCCATCGCCCACCGTCCACGGGTTTTGTGGTATAAAAACTACAGCAGGAGAACAAAAAAGACAAGGATGTTACATTTATGTATTATTGTAAAATCATAGCCGTACATAAATTAGGTGAAAAAAATAATATTGTATTATTCCACTAATGAAATTTCAAAATCACAACCGCTCATAAATTCTGCTCCACCTAATCATCAATATAATAGAATGTTTCGACCATGTCCTTTACATTTTTTTTTGTCCGATTCATTCAATTCGATATATATAAGATAGCTAAGAAATTACCGAAAACAACATTGTTTTAATTTTTAATTTTTTTTTCAGTAAAACTCGGTTCTTAACAATTAAGTAAGCACCAATAAATGTCACTCTCGTTTTGTATATTTAATAATATGGTAACAGAGGAAGTTTTAATAATTTGATTATTAAATAAAGTTTAGAAAAATGATACGGCAAAAGGCTAAAATTGTGTCGTTATCGTATAGTGGTGGAATATGGTGAAGAAAGTGAAAGAAGCTTACAGAAAGATGTGAGCAGTTAATTGGTTGGGCCGAAATAAAAAAAATCTTGGGCTAAGATGGGCCCACAGTGAAGAGAGCAGAGATGAAAAGATGTTTAATATATGTGTGTGTGTGAGGTTCTGGTCGAGGTTGAAAGGTCGGTTAGGTCGGCCACACTCGCATTATTATGAATCTGGGACACTGCATCACAAGAAAAAAGAAGATATTCTTCCGATTTGTGGGGACCGTTGGATCTATCAAATAGGAACGAGAATTCTGCTACATAACAACATACTACGGCAAGCACGAAGTTTCAATTCGACTTATAATAACTATAAGTAACTTTTAATTTCAAAATCTAAGTATTTGAATAATATTTCATGACTCTATTTATGATCTGATCGAAAATGTAGAAATTTCTTAAGGTCACGTGCCTTTCTTACGGGTCAAAGATTCAACAATTGGGTTGCAGTCACTCCTCATTATTGTTGGTTTGTTGGAGTGTCAAAAAGGGAGAAACGTTTCCTGATATAAAGAATTAATTATTCAATAAAACACCTATATATATATATATATATATGCAATCAAAATTTATTCGTCTTGTATGATAGGGTAACCGGATACAGTGGGATGATCGGTCACACCGGTAGTGTGATCGGGTTTACTAATGGAGTAGAGGAGCACGTTAGCAACGCAGGATTTGGAAGAGTTGAGGGGATCGGACATGCCGACTATATGGTCGAGTGGGCCGACGATATGGTCGGGGCACAGGAAAGGGAGTTGACATAATGCTTAGCATAATGTTGAGATGTGAGAGGATCGGGCACACTGACTGAATGGTCAGGTGAGCCGACGATATGGTCGGGGTACGAGAAAGGGATCTAGCATAACAGAGAGGGAGTTGGCATAATGCTGAAGTGTAGAGATGTATGCGCAAATCAGGGCGAAAGTCCCGGCGAAATATCAGGACACGTTACCAGCAGTCGCGTTGAAGGGCGAATTCCATGGGATCGTGGACCTCTGAACATGGACAGTTGCAGGAGAATTTTATGGAACCATGGGCCACTAAACACAGACAGTTACAGTCCATATCCAAACTGATCACCTATAAATAGGAGGGTAAGCAGTCAGGTAAAGGGTTGGATTTTTACTCATTACTACGATACTCTTGCTGTAACCTTGCTGATTTGATCGTCGGAGTGCTAACTTGCAGGTTGCAGCCGTTCGGGTAAAAGGAGGTAGGAATCCTGAAACACTTGACCAAAGAGATTCAGTTCGTCGTCGTGACCTATAGGCAAGCGGTGTCTTGGACCCCCATCGAAAACATTTTGGCGCCCACCGTGGGGCCCGGATTATTTCTTTAACCTATAAACGACCACGATGGCAGGAGAAGTGCCTTTGCAGTTGTTGCAAGATCTGCAGCAACAAATTCAGGAGATGAGGGCAGAAATTGCAACATTAAGGGCGGAGCAGGCGAATAGGATAGGAGGCCATTCCGACCAATCGGTAAATTTGGAGACTATCCATTCGAATACTGGGGAACAACCCCCTACCCAGGGCGAAAGAAGACAAGAAAATCATAACCCCATACCCAGTGGGGGAGCAGGAGGCGTTAACGGCCAAGGGACAGGTAGAGGTGAGCGGAGACCGGGAAGCAGAGCCGGGAGTAGAGGTGGAGGACGAGGGGGTGGTCGAGGTAATGGCCAAGGAGAAATTCCTCGTATGGAAGAGAGGCAGCGGACTGCAAGGCGAGAGCATGAGCGCGTTGACTAGGCTGAAGGGCTACATCCTTTCACGCCAAGGGTGATGAGGGCGGTCATACCAGAAAATAAGATGCTGCCATCAATAGAACGATATGGAGGAGCGTCGGATCCCGTCAAACACTTGCGATCTTTTGTAGACATAATGGCCGTATACTCATCTGATGAGCTGGTATGGTGTCGGGTGTTCTCTCTTTCCCTCAAAGAGGAGGCGTTAGATTGGTTTCATTCTTTACAACCGGGCACGATCGGTAACTTTGCTGAACTTAGGCAATTGTTTACTCAACAATATGCTACAAACAAAACGCCCGGGGTGACATATACAACATTAGTCAGGATGAGACAAGGGCGTGACGAGTCCCTTAAGTTATTTATGGATAGATTCAATCGTACTGCCCGACAGGTGCGAAACGCAGACCAAAGATTGATTGTGAGTGCATTGACAACAACCTTAAGGCCTGGACCATTTTGTGACTATTTGCATGCTGAGGAACCTCAAAGCATGGACGAGTTACAGAATAGACTCGCCAGTTTCATCCGAATAGAAGAAGGAAGAGCACACCAACGAGGGAGAGAGGAGGGCGAGTCAACGGCTCGTACGGTGCGAGGAGGGGCCGAACATCCGTTCGGCAGAAAAGACAGAGCAGTAGGTCCCAGAGGCAGGGATCAAAACAGGATGCAGAGATACGTACACCACACTCCACTGAATGCGCCTCGAGCGAGAGTGTTGGAGGAGGCATTAAGGGCGGACCTAATGGCCGTGGTGCAAATACCTACACCGGCAGGAGCTGACGAAAGTAAATATTGCCGGTATCATCAAAATCGTGGACACACCACAAAAGATTGTGTCACGTTAAAGGACAAATTAGAAACCCTCGTTCAAGCGGGGCATCTTTAGAGGTTTGTCCAGAGAAGAGGATCGTCAGGCAGAGCCAGACTATCATCAGCACGACGAGACCCGCAGGTGAGGAATCAGCAAAGAGCTGATCGAAGCAGGAGCAGGAGTGCCGAGCGGGTAGTCAGGGGAGTAATCAACACGATTTTGGGAGGATTTGCGGGGGGTGGTTCGACATCAGCAGCCAGAAAGAGACATCTTAGAAATTTACGCAGCGTCGGCCGAACGGGCACCTCAGGGAGATCTATGCCCACTATTACATTCTCAGATGAAGACTTTCACGCGCCTGATTTAGAGCAGAACGATCCAATGGTCATAACGGCCATGATTGCTAGGTACCAGGTTAGCAAAGTTTTAGTAGATCAAGGAAGTTCGGCTAACATCCTCTACTGGAAAACGTTCACACAAATGGAAATATCAGAGGATGCCATTATGCCTTTCAATGAACAAATTGTGGGGTTTGCGGGAGAAATGGTGGACACGAAGGGGTATGTCGACTTGAGGACCAGTCTGGGGACGGACAGAGGTGCCAAAGAAATGAAGGTGGATTCTTGTTAGTAGAAGCCAATACATGTTATAATGTTCTCTTGGGACGACCTTGCTTGAACACATTCGGGGCTATCGTTTTAACCCCGCATTTAACGTTGAAATACCCTGCTGATGACGGGAAAGTGTGGACTGTTCGAGCAGATCAAAAAATGGCACGAGAATGTTACGCAGCAGGGTTAAAGGTGAAACCCCGAACGACCACCTTCCAAAACAAGCAGTCGGAGGTCGCAATGGCAGAATTGGATCCCCGAACCCACCTGGACGAACGGGTAGAGCCCTTGGGAGACATGCGTCCCTTCATCATTGGAGCGCAAGAAGATCAATGCACAACTGTTGGGCGTCATCTCAACATCGATCAGGCTGTACTGGTGGAAGAACTCTTACTGAAGAATAAAGATCTGTTTGCCTGGACAGCGGCAGATATGCCAGGTATTCATCCTGACATAATATCACACAAATTGTCGTTGCTAAGA
>NC_028353.1:5223847-5273864 GCF_000741045.1 Vigna radiata var. radiata
TCTAGATGTCCCCAATGAGGACATGTTCTTAAGGGCATTTGAGTACTCATTACATGGAGCGGCAAGGGATTGGTGTTGTTGTATTACTCCTGGATCCGTCACCTGTTGGGAAGATCTTGAGCATCAGTTTCTTGACAAATTCTCCCCTGTGTGGTATGGTTATAGCGACGATCCTGGGTGGACGAATCCTAACTTGGGATGGTATGGATGTTGAAAAACTTGGTCTTCTAAGGATGTTTTCTCTGCCAATAAGAGATCTCGATCAGCAACAATAGCATCCTTATCATTCAACAATTCGGCATTGGCAGACTTAACCTTTTTTACAGTTGCTTCTAGTGTGTCAATGGACGAGCGCAAGGATGATACCTCTTTCTGAGAATTTTCCAGGGCAGTCTTAGCTTTAACCCGAGCATCCTCAGCAGCTTTAGTCAATTCTTCCACACGGGCGGTCAGAGCGGCATTATCTTTCTTCAGATCGGTCACCTTCTGATTAGCGGCTTCCAATTCGACCACCAGTAAAGGCTTAGTGGTCCCAACAGCGTAATTCATGCATATGCCTGCCCGCATCATTAACTCATTCGTAATGGTTTAAATGAGATGTATAGCGTCTGATTCTCAATTGGATTGTTATAATTAGAGTTGTTCATTATTGTTAGCCCCCTTTATAGCTCGACTTTGATATCAAGGTTTGTCGCGTCATTTTATTAGTTCTGAGAAAAAGGTCTCACGTTAAATGGAAAGAGCATCTATAAGGGTAAAATCAAATCTAAATCCTATATTATTAAATTCAATTTAACATTTATATCCATCTTAATCTCAATTATAGTAAATTGAATTAAATTTCTTTTATTTAATTTAAATTAAATTAAATTCACTTTGTATATTTTTTAATATGTAGATTTAGATGAGTTTCATTTAAGTTCAAGTAAGATAAATTCAAGTCAACATAAATTTTGCTTTCATCTCTTCCAACCTAGGTTTAACCTAATTCAACTTGATCAAATTTGAGTTTGGTTTCAGCTTGACTAATTTGATATGGTCTTGAGTTAATCTGACTTGACATGACTTGAATTCATTTCAATTTAATTTATGTTGATGTGAAATTAGTCCAATGTAAACACTGGCCAAGGTCTTGGTCAACTTGACCAAACATAGGTTTAACTCGTTTCAACTCAACTTAGACTATGTCCAACTTGGTTTGATCTTTGCTCGACCAAGTCTCGTGTTCGTCCAACCTAACTCAATCTAACTTAGGCAACACAACTCAATCTAACATAGATTTTCTATTGTTCAATCTTATGTGAGTTCAACTTGACTGGCTTGACACAAACCGACTTGACATTACATCACTTATGATAGTCTGACCCTACTTGACTTTGACCTATATGAACCAGCTTAACATGTGCTCGACCCAATTTAAATTAACATTATTTATTTGACACGTTTCGTCCTAAATTGGCTTAGGTTTTACTTAACATATCTTAACTCAAGCCTAGCCTAACCTAACTCGGCTTAACTAAGGCATTACATAGATCTCACCTCCACGTGAATCCAATTTGACTTGGCTTGACCTATGTTTGGCTTAATGTGAACTGAGTAAACTTAAAATGATCTAGATTTAGTCTTGGTTTAATTTAATTTAGGATTCTCTTAACCCAAACTTACTTGGGTCTAGCCTAACTTCACTTAGAGACATTACTTGATTTGATTTGTCCTTAGACATTACTTGATTTGATTTGTCCTTAGTTTTGTTCAACTTTGCATAAATTGAACATAGTCAAACTTGATTTTGTCTAATATCAATTTTAGATTTTCAAAAATGAAATAAACAAAATTGAGCATAGTCAAATTTGATTTATAATTAAAAAAATATAAATTTTAATTTAAAATATATTATAAAAAAAATTGAACAATAATCACAAGACAAAATAAACAGAAAATAAAAATAAAATATTAGCTATAAATTTTTTTTCACACAAATATAAAGATACTTAACAAGATGTGCGTATATAATAAAGCCATAGTAAATATTTTATTAATCACTTGTTAGTAAATAATTAAAATAAAAAATGTAAATTATGGATAAGATAAAATAAAATAATTTGTGAAAGAAATTTTTTAATGTATTGGGCTCATATATATGCAATTCATTTTTACACTGATCATTTTTACACTTTGAGCACAAGCAAAAGAACAGCAATTTCTCCATTGGGCTCATATATATGCAATTCACATGATCCACCATTTTTATTCAATAACAGATTGATCATTTCTTTCTGCACCCCGTAGTTTCATGTCCAATCTCTAGGGTAGTTGAAAGACCAAACTGTTCTTCTGCTTGAAAGACCAAACTGTTCTTCTGCCATCTTTTATTGTTGTTGCATATTATGCATAGTTTTAAGGAAGAGCATATTCTGCATTGTACGATCTCTCTCTCTCTCTCTCTCTCTCTCTCTCTCTCTCTCTCTCTCTCTCTCTCNACGCCCGGCCAGTGGCACAGAAGAAGCGGAGGCTAGGCAACGAAAAGAGGAGAGCAGTGGACGACGAGGTAACCAAATTGTTGGAAGCAGGCTTTATAAGGGAAGTAAAATATACCACGTGGCTGTCTAACGTGGTCATGGTGAAAAAGCCGAACGGGAAATGGAAGATGTGCACAGACTTCACCGACCTAAACAAAGCATGTCCAAAAGACACGTACCCCCTTCCAAGCATAGACGGATTGGTGGATGGAGTCTCAGGATATGAAATTTTGAGTTTTTTGGATGCTTATTCGGGATACAATCAGATCCCAATGTACCAGCCAGATCGAGAAAAAACAGCTTTCATAACAGAACGGTCAAATTACTGCTATGAGGTGATGCCGTTCGGACTGAAGAACGCAGGGGCAACTTATCAAAGGCTAATGGATAAGGTGTTCCAGAACCAAATAGGAAAATGTATGGAGGTATATGTTGATGACATGGTGGTAAGGAGCCGGTCGGTGGAGGAGCACCTTCGAGACCTTGAAGAAGTTCTCAACCAGGTGCGAAAGTTCGGCATGAGACTAAATCCTCTTAAGTGCACGTTCGGTGTTGCAGCGGGCAAGTTTTTGGGTTTCATGCTAACCACGCATGGTATTGAAGCAAATCCAGAAAAATGTCGAGCCATTTTGGAAATGAGAAGCCCTAGTAACTTGAAGGAGGTGCAGAGGTTGGTGGGCCGGTTGACGTCCCTATCCAGGTTCATACCCAAATTGGCCGACCGCATCCAACCAATTCTGAAGATAATGAAAAAGCAGGCTCAGGGTGAATGGAACGAACGGTGTGAGGCTGCATTTGCTGAGGTAAAGTATATACTTACTAATCCCCCGGTCATGAGACGCCCCGATTACGGTCATCACTTGCATTTATTTCTGGCGGTCGGGGAGGAGGCTGTTAGTGCAACTCTAGTCCAGGAAACTCCAGAGTTTCGACTGGTATACTTTATTAGCAGGGTGTTAAAGGAGCCGGAAACGAGATACCAGCAACTAGAAAAGGTAGTTCTGGCATTAATAATCGCCACCAGAAGACTTCGCCCATACCTACAGGGGAACCAGGTGGTGGTTCGCACCGATTATCCTATCTCCAAGATTTTACGCAAACCTGACCTGGCGGGTAGGATGATCGGTTGGTCCATTGAACTCTCTGAGTTTGGACTAAGGTACGAACCAAGAGGTTCGGTGAAGGCGCAACATCTGGCAGATTTTGCAGCCGAGCTACTCGGAACGGACACAGATCATCAGTCATGGGTTCTATCTGTAGACGGGTCGTCCGGCCAACGAGGAGGAGGAGCTGGTGTAGTTTTGGAGGGACCGAACGGAGTCGTCATCGAGCAAGCTTTAATCTTTCGATTTAAAGTTAGTAACAATCAAGCTGAGTATGAGGCCTTGATTGCAGGGTTAGAATTGGCACGCGACTTAGGAGTTAAAGTACTACACTGCAAGACGGATTCTCAGTTGGTGGAGGGACACATGAACGACACGTTTCAGATCAAAGGCAATCAGCTACTCATGTACTTCCATAAAGCTAAACAGCTTGCGTCGTATTTTGACTCAGTAGCAGTACAACATATACCAAGAAGTGAGAATCACAGAGCCGACAGGCTGTCCAAGCTGACGACCGGGAAAGAAAAGGGTCAGTTGTCATCCTTAGTCNTATATATATATATATATATGTGTGTGTGTGTGTGTGTGTGTATTTTATAAAAAATAATTTTTAAATTGTATAATTTAAAAGTCAATTTTTTTTTGGAGAAATAAAAAATGATTTTGAATTGTAGAATTCAAAAGTCATTTTCTTATAAACTAAATATGACAAAGCAAAATTTTCATCTTATAGAGGTGCAGAACAAAAATAGAGGTTACAAAAAGAAGTTTCCTAACAGATGTTATATTGATAACCCAAAAATTAGCCCTCTCAACTGTTTTTGTTTTTGTTTGACTCCTTGTCTCTTTCTTCATGAAAATGAGAAATAACAGACACTTTTAAAGACTACAGTTTGAGTATTTTTAAAAATTACGGAGAAAAAACTATTGTTTATAAATATAGGAAACAAAAATGAAAATAAAATATTTTCGCGTAAGACATTTTACCTAATATCTTCTTTAGATTTTTTTTTTTTTTTTTTACAATTTAACGTGAATGTGTCTTAATTTGAATAAGTAAAATATTTATAAAAAGATATTATGTAAAATATCGTATAAAATTAATACAAATATGTTTTTATTTATTTCAATTTTTTTTGTAAATATATAGCTGATTTAAAAGTTAAATAAGAAGTAAGTATATTATTGAAAATCTCTAAGTAATTATTACAGTTCATTTTCATAGTAAATTTCAGAAAAGACAGAAAGCGATGAATGGGAAGAAAGGAACTACATGGTTGGGGTCGCATGTAAGATGAGATGTGTTGGATTGCACCACTTTGTCTCTTTCCTAAGCAACATTAATGATTATATTTATAATAATTAGATCGATAATAAATAATTTAGAATAGATATATTATATATTAAGATGGAGATGTTGAAGAAGAAGATGCTTTGCTTTGAGGCATTAACTGTTGCAAAAACTAAAACCTAAACCTAAATTGGTGTGTAAGAACTTTACGTGCCTCTATCAAATAAGCCCTTACGCTAAGAATCTAACTTCATATGACGGAACCTCAACATTTCCACCGTAGCAAACTCCATCCTTTACCTTATTCTTTACTTTTCTTCATTCATTTCTTTCCCCAAAATCATTCTTCTCCAACACATATGTCATGCATACTAAAAATTACTCATTTTTTAATCCTCTTCCAGTTAAAAATTAACAGTCCATGTTGTAAAAACTCTGTCACATAGTTATATATATTCATCCTCCTGTTAATGATTTTAACGTAGTCAATCAATTAAACGTTTTTAAAAAACTAAAAAACTAAATTAGAAAACACAAATTAATAATTAAACCTTAAACATGCTAAGAAAATGTTACACACCATCCTAAGGTTTACATAAAGTACATGCTCTTATATACACATTCACTTGGATAAACACACCTTTCAAACTACGTTCAATTTAACGAGTTGTTGCTTTTAGTCAAAGACGCAACTATATACATCATCTTTACCATCTTACCCCTATCAAACTCTCGTTTTAAGTAAAGAAAAATATATATCACGTGGAGAAGTTGTATAATGTGATTGCCTAAAAACATATGTAAATAAAAGTTAAATTTGTAATTAAATCATGTACATAATAATTAAAGTAAACTTAAGGTTGTTAAATTGATGTTAAAGTGAAGTGTTTACGTTCCCTCATCATGACATTTTAATATATACCTAAGAAAATTTTACACTCATCATCTAATATTTTACTTTTTCCTTAAAATATAAAAGATAATCATCGTGTTATTCTTAAAATTAGGTTACAAGTGGTTGGTAGAGTCTGAAAGTACTATTATTCTTTTGTGTCTTTGTCTGATTAAGAACCATGTTAATATATCTTAAAATTAATTAAAATTGGTTGACTTCTATACAAATATAAATAGTAATATATTTAGAATTGGTTGACTTCTATACAAATATAAATAATAATAATATATATAATTTAATAATTTTAATCAAATTCACTCAACAATAAAAGAGTGTTTAATATTTCTTTACAACTAAAAGTCTTTTCAATCCTTATGTTAATTTCCTTGTTGATTTTAATTTATTACATATAAGATAGTACTACAAATAAGGTGGCATGAAGCAAGTCTTTCACCAAACATACAGCACTGACCAAAACCAAACAACCTAACACTTTTTTTTTTCCTCTAACATCCATAACTTTAACTAGCATAACAAGGTAAAATCGCGTGAATATATATGTATTACAAAGATAGATATACATAGCAATATGAGAAAAAACTATGCTAATATATATATTATATATTTCTTCAAATAGTTATTATTATACGAAAATTTTATTAAAATAAAAGATATACAAAAAAGAAAAAAAATACGAGAGACCAATCATAATTTAAATTCCATGTAACAAGAAAAAGACAAATTCCTGGACTATTGATTATTTAGAATAGGTATAAAACGTTTATACTTATTTATTTATGTTGATTTTAAGATATATCAGTAAAATGAACATAAAAGTTGTAAATTGAGAGAATTAAGAACTTTTAGCCCATTAGTTTTCTTAAAGAAAGAAAACACATTTGATAAAAGAATATTTTAGAACATAGAATTGACTGGAATTTATATAGCTCATACCAATGATTTTCGATCATGTGTATGCCTGACTTGATTATATAGTTGACTCTCTTGTGCCACAGTGATGCAGTTGTGATTAATTTGTACAGAAAGAAACGTTAATTAGGTCAACAGCACATGAACTAACTGTTTAGCAAGAATAAACAGACGTAAATAATCAATAATTTAATATTTAATATGATGACAGATATAGATGGAATTAAAAATGGTTGAAAGATAAGATAGAAATAATGGTACAGTGGTTAAAATGGGATTGAAGTAAAAGAATCTAAGAAGGAAAAGTATATATAAACACGATGAATTAGTTGAAGGAAAAGCTAATAATGAAAGGTGGTGGTGAAAGTTTGGAAAATGTGTGTGGTTCCAGGCTTGCAAACCAATCCTCCAGAAAGGAATCGTTGCCAAAAAGTAATGGGTTTGCTTCAAAGCCAACCGAATCTCACTCGTTTCCTAGCCTCCTCATGCTTAACATTGCATCTTTTCTCTCTCTCTTTCAACACTTCACATCTGTAATATAAGACTTCCAAGTTTGGAAACGCAACTCTGGCAAAGCCAAAACACGTTACTATAGCTATCATAGGTACCCTTTTCCCTCTACTTCAAACCATTCTAAATATTAACTTCTACTCTCTTCATTGCTCTCTCTCTCTCTCTCTCTCACAACAACATCATCTTCCTCATCACCATGCAAATGCAAGAGGAACACATGCAAATCATCAAGGGCAAGCGCACAAAGCGTCAGAGGCTTCCATCCCCACTTAGGTTAACCATGTCAACATGTTCCACCGCAGGAAGAAGCAGCACCGACAACTCCGCAGCTTTTGAGCCTCCGACAACCTCAAATGAATTAAGGAACGAAGAGGATGAAGACTTGGCCAATTGTTTGATTCTCTTGGCCCGAGGCCATACCACTCCAAAACCCTCACACGGCAAGGAATCGGGGCTGTATGTTTACGAGTGCAAGACTTGTAACCGATGCTTCCCTTCGTTTCAAGCCCTCGGGGGCCACAGAGCCAGCCACAAGAGATTTTCCAAGGCTGGTGCAGAAGAAAAGCAAGGACTAGTTACTACTTTTGGGGATAATAGTAGTAAAAATTATCATGATGATTATTGTGTCCCCACAAGCACCACCCTCACCTTACAATTATCAACGGTTTTGTATAATAGTAGCAACAGCACTAGGAGTAGCACTGTTAATGCTAAATCTAAGATTCATGAGTGTTCTATATGCGGGGCAGAGTTCTCATCTGGGCAAGCCTTGGGAGGGCACATGAGAAGGCACAGAAATTTTCTGAGTTCACCTTCGAGTGGAGCAATTGCATATGCTGGTGATGGAATCCCCGAAATTCCAGAAATCAAGAAACAGAAAGATGTTTTGAACTTGGACCTGAATCTTCCGGCACCTGAGGATGATCATCACAGAGAATCCAACTTGTTTCCTTTTAAGTCCAAAGAAAAAGTCATTGTCTTCTCTGCAACTTCTTTGGTGGATTGCCATTACTAAAAGCTCAACTCTGTCTTCACTGTTAACATTCATTATTGCTTTTTTTTCTTCTTACGTTTAGCCATGTAACAACCAATTGTTCATTCTTTACATTCATTCGATGGTATGTACACTATTAAATTTTAATTTATTCTGTTAGTGGGGTTTCGGTATTGGCAATTTCTTGAATTCTTGTGTTTTAATTATCGTTCCATTTTTTGGTTTTTGATATATAGTTCATATGATGGTTCCTTTTTCTATATCACATATTCCACCGTCATGCACGTGAGAAAATTGAGAGAGAGTGGGGGAAAAATTAAAGCAAAGAAGAATAAAGCTGCAGGTATGAATGGGTGAAAGATAAGTTGCATCAAACTGATAGCAGAAAACGAAAGACCCAATGGCAAGCAAAGCCATTGGCTAACTTCCTAACTCATCAATAGTAATTAATGAATGAAGTTGTTTCAGGGAACATAGTTTCTATAAGTTACTTAATTAAATAAATGTTTACTCTTTTGTGTTGTTTCATGTTTCTGCAATCAATGCTTCAGTTAAGCATATATTTCAACAAGTTTTTTTTTCTTCTTTTCTATATCTCGAATAAAGTGTTTAAGAAATTGATAAAATTGATTTTGATTCTTGGTTTTGAAAGGAAATTAATGTTTAAACATTTTCATTATAAAACAAAATAATAGCTAAAGTTAATATAGGATTTTTTTTTCTGATATAAAAATTATTTAACTTTGGTAAAAGATTTGTTGACTTTTTTTATTGAATTTAAATTATATTGATCATAGTTCACACACAAAGAATTTATAATCTAATAAAAACTTTTGTCCATATCATATCTATATCAATAAAGGTTTGTGTTTATAGGATTCAAGTATTTTTTTTAATCCTTCTAACATAAATAAGATTTTATTTTGACATCTATAAAAAAGAAAATTCTTTTCATCTACAAAAATTAAAATTTCACTTATTTTGTTCCGTTGTAATGTTTATGTGTTGAATAAAAGGTGAAGTCAACATTACATACGCGAACATGTTAGTATTGTAATATAATAACAATATGCGATGTCTAAAAAAGGTTTTAAGTTCCATAAATTAAATATTATTTATTTATCTTAAAATGAATATTAGGGTCTAAAAGTATTGCTTTGAAGATGAAAGTCAAAGAAAATATTTTTATAACAAGAAATACAGCCAAAATTTACAAATTTTATAAAGATTTAAAATAATACTTTTAAATTTTATGGGAATGAAAAAACAAAAAAAAATTATAAGAACGAAAATAAAAACTTCTTAATTTTATAGAAACTAAAATCATATTTAAGTCATTTCAAAACAATAATTAATTATATGACAGTCTGCAATTAAGAAAGTTATATATATGACTAAGTTTTATCATTTCTCTCAGTTTCATCCAAAATAACTATAGTTTCTACGTTTGGATCATGAAAAAATAATTTTGCTAATTGAAGAACTATAATATTATCAACAAGTGATAAAAAAAAGGTTTACATACCTACCTACCTACATTTATATTAATATCTCTATTTTCTAATATAAAATATGAATTGTGAATATATTTACTTAAGAGCACTTCAATAAAAGTTGTTATTCTACAAAAGAAAAGGATAAGTTATATAAGAAACTCTTCTATCTTAATAAATTCATATTTATGAGATTTATATCAAAATAGAGTTTTTATTGACAAGCAATTCGTATTTGAAATTCATATAATAACTTTTGGTTGGTGGGTAGATTGACAGCATTTCTATTGGATGATGACATACAAACACCCCATTTTCTTTTCAACGTTTATCCAATATCAATAAAATAATATTTTTATTTTAAAATATAAAATAATTCAGAATAAATCAACTAAAAGTGAAAAAATAATGATTTTTTTTATTAGGTATTGGAAAGAGGTATAAAAATGAAGAAGGGTACATAAAAATTTTCCATTTCTATTAATTTGTTTGCAAGGTGTTTGTTTTGAGACAGAGCTCAGCAAAAAGAACAAACTTAGCTTACTTAATTTTACATGTTAGGTTGAGGGACATTTCTTGTTAGAAAGTAGAAACAAAACATGCAAGGCTTTTCCTTATTGGAGAATGAATTCATAACATTAAAAGTGGTGTTGTTTCGAACATGAATGTCAACACAACATTGTTTAGGTACTAAATATAGAAAAGTATTTTGAATGAATGGATTATTTCATCGTTAGATTGCAATAGTATAAATATACAAATTGATAATTTAATTGAAAAGAGTTAAAAAAGGAAATAAACTCCACCAATTTAATATCAATTATTATAATATCAATTATAATAATTGATATTTAAAACTAATAATTAAATTAAATAAAGAGAAAGTAAATATACAAGAATTAGTTAATAAAGGTTAATTATTCCAATTTAAAACTAATTATTATAATTGATATCCTCTCGCAAGTTGGACGATCTGGAAGAGAGATGCAACTTGAATAATAATGAGTCAAACCGAGGATGAAGCAAAGAGGCTTTGTGTTCTGCTTAAGTTGAGGAACGCCCAATCTGCATCTTTAGACACCGTGTGGAGACTCCTTTAACTGCTTGAGGTATAAGACGGTCCTGTCGATGCACTTTTGATAAACAGGATTCGGAGTTGGAGGTACAACGGTGGTGGAGATCATCATCGGCGGCGTAGGAAATGATTCATGTGGATATTTGAGAAGATCAAGCCATCAAGAAGAGCTTCAACTAATTTAAGAGCAGAAGCTTGGTGACACTGCTAAGGGTGATGCAAGTGAATGGTTTTGATGGCTTATGAGAGTTGCTAATAGATGAAGAGTTATAGTTGACCATGGGAGACAAAAAGAAAAGGAATGATCGACGTCCTATGTTGAAGAAGATAAAAAAAACAAAACATCCATGAACAAGTAGAAGATAAAAGACATGAGATGAAAAAGAGACTTTTAGGGGGCCGCCGGTGGTGGCGGCCATAGGCCACCAGCGGCAACAAAGACAGAGTAGAAAAAGATCTGATACCATATAGAAAAGTATTTTGAATGAATTGATTATTTGATCATTAGATTGCAATAGTATAAATATACAAATTGATAACCGAAAAGAAAAAAGTAAATATACAAGAATTGGTTAACAAAGGCTAATAATTACAATTTAAAAACTAATTATTATAATTGATATCCTCCCGCAAGTTGGACAATATGAAAGAGAGATGCAACTTGATTCTAAATAGTCCTATCAAAACATGCATTCACATACTCATGCACATGATTTATATAAGTTACATGTGACCAATGTTGACTTAAATTCATTTAAGCATAAATCAATTTTATGCTTTTAAAATAGAACAAATCATTTGGTTTACTTTCAAATTTTAGTATTAAGTCTACTTGCTTCTCTCTTAAGTTTATATTTATCATCTTCTCCTTTTATTCTTTTTAAGCCTTTTTATTAGCATGTTATGAATAAGCATCTAATCAATTGTTAACATCTATTGAGCAACTTGATCGATCATTCATAACAAAGTTTGATATAACTTCTGTACAATTTAGACTAACACAGTGTTGGTATTTTTTTATTTTATTTTTAGATGTTTTAATTTTCTTTTCTTATATTGATGCTGTAAAATTCCTTATTTAATAGTTACAACAGTTGAGGGATAAATTGGAATCATATACCGTAATTAATTTCTATTAGTAGAAAATTAAATACAAATTTAATTCATTCGAATGTGTACTAATATTTTAAAATATAAGAACGGAAATAGAAATAAATAAGGAAAGAATAAAGTGAAAAATGAGCAATAGACCAAAGATCGATAGTGTCTTTCCGTCGTATAAATACATCTGCATTAGACATAGAAGCGTGCATAATATAAACACAAAATACTGTTTTTTGGTAAAAAAACAAAAAATACAGATATTGTCTATGATTTCAATTCAAGTTAAAAGTGGAATACATGAGCTTAAACGAGAAAAGAACTGTAAGTGGGGCAGCTTGTATTCTTTGACTAAGCCATCTATATGATTTGTATAAGTTTGCGAATTTACAAGTGCTGAAACATGAATTTTCGAAACGAGAATCGCTTATAAAACACAATATCAATTAGACATGAATCCAATCCTCATTAAAGATTACTATCTTTTCCTATTCAAAATTTTGTAGATTTTCTTTATATGTTAATCAACTTTTTAATTAGACGTAATTGAATTCTCAACAGTTATATAAATATCAGTCATGTATAGGTTAATGTAAGCAGAGCTTAAAATAGTAGTACTTTTGAGGAACCAGATTCTAGTTTTAGATTACTTTGGTTTGTGTTTAAACGAAGTTAATCAAATTGCTGGATAATCGAGAATTTCATGAAACTGCAGTTGTAGGATCATGATTGACTTGGGATTAATGAGCAAATCAAATGATAGTGATTGAAAGGCAAGCAAATTTACAGAAGCTAACAGGTGCCACTGTTGCCAATTTCCCCACTCCAGTAATACAAATAATTAAACAATCAAAAGACAATGGCAGTAAGAAACTAAGAAGGAAGCTTACATATACAAGATTTGTCCAAGATGTGCTAGTTAAGACTCAATGTCCACTCCACAACGTATTGTTTTTAAGAGCAACAACCACTATTTTGGGAGGCTTGGGGCTCTTGCTTCTGTTTTAAAACACTCCTTTTAACTGCTGTTGATCCTTCTTCCAAAAGACTGGGAGCTTCCATTATCTACAAAACGGTCCCACATTCACTCATACAAAATATCATCCCTTCCAAGTAATAATTAGTTTAGTTACTTCTTATAACCAAACACTTCATTTCTTGAACAAGACAGAAACAGCATTGAAGCAAACTTGTAATACTGTACCTTTAGAGCAAGTTCCTCAAAGCACTGCTCCACATTTTCCCTAGTTTTTGCACTACATTCAACAAGCAAACACCCCAATTCTTTGGCAAGGGCTAAACCCTCTTCTCTGCTCACAGTCCTTTCAGTATCCTAGAAATTGAGAAACAAACCGTGACAGAAATTAATGAACTGACAAGGGAACAGTTTCGCCAGTCATGTGAAAATCTTAGATGATTCATCCAAGGAATCCTATGCAGTTGGGGGCCTATTTTTTTCTTTCATGAATTTAAGGATGTTACGATCTTAGCCAATGCCATATGCATAGGGAAACGACGTTGATGCGAGACAATGTCATAGTATTAGCTCACTAATCTCCATATGGCTCTTCAACAGTCTCATAGGGTCCACTAAATTGTTAATCACAGGCTTATGCAGATATTCATAATTCACTGAATTGGCATTGAGTTCATAAAGAAATGCTACATGGCTATGTAGTGAAAGTGTTGTGACATCAAGAACATCGTGTGTAAATGGGGCTCCATTGATAATGCTGGGATCTAGTTTTCTGATGGATATCATGAGATAGATAATCATGAGTTAGTGCCAGAATAGAATGGAGCAGTGGAGTGAGAATCATGTATGCATGTCAAATTGTATCTACCATGAGTAAGTTGGATTGGACATGGTCTTAATTTGCTTCAAATGGAGAGACAAAACTTGAACAGATAAGATTAGAGCATTCATGACAATAGCAAACTCGTTTGCTTTTGTCATATATTCGGGCCCTATATTTGAGCACAGAACTTACTCTATCAACTTTGTTTCCAACTAGCATCTTCACGCAATCCTGATTAGTTGAGTAGAGTTCCACTTCCTTAGACCACACTTCTGATAGGTTTGTAAAGGTTTCTCTCCTTGTCACATCATAAACTAGAAGTGAAGAAAACGAAGAACTCTATAAATAGAAACCATTGGAGTTTTCAAGAATGTTAACTAGCAAATGGTCAAACACATACTTCATCCACTTTAAATACACAAAATTATGGTTTCAGAAGGTCACCTTAAGACCCAAGAAAATACACTTGAGAAATTCTTCATACTAAAAAAGGAACATGAAAGACAAGGGCAAGAATCATGTTACTACTAAAAAAGATAAAACACTGGGGATGTCATTAAGAAAGACCTATTTTCCCTAGTTGCAAGTGTAAAATCTATCTAACGATTGATAAAAATAACATCAGAATTCATTTACTGTGAAGTATAAACATGTAATAAAAAACATAGAGCATGCCCTGAAACCAAGGTTCGAAATAAATGTCATAATACCTTGCAATTGCTTCATTTTAGTCCATCTTTACCAGACATCACTCGTAAATAAAAAAGTGTGTATATCGAAGCATAATGTTAACACAGAGTTCAATAGTAGTTGAAAAGATAAATTCTTCCATAAAGATATTCTAGAAAATTCTCTCACGTGGATGAATCTAATAATCCTACATTTTTGTAGTTATGTGCATTAATAAATTAAGCATACCGAGAATGATTCCTTGTGCTTTTCTATAGTAAGAACTGGTTAGAGTCCTGAACCTTTCCTGCCCAGCTGCAATAGATGTGAATGTTATTTTAACTCAATAGATCACTTAAGTTGGTCAATTTGGGCAACAAATAACCAAAACACTACGAAAGGCATTTCATTCTATCTGTTCTAATCAAAAGCTGCTTGCATTAACAAACGGTCTAATTTCAAGAACTGAAAGAACAAGATTTGACTCTATCATTACCAGTATCCCAAATCGTTAATTTCAGTCTCTTTCCACCTACTGTGAGCGTTTTGATCTTAAAATCAACACCTGCATATATCATAGGAACGACATTAGATCATATCAAAACTAAAATCAGACAAACAACTCGTGACCGAGGAAAGAAGACCAATTCAATTGCTAGTTAATTCAAGTAGCAAAAGAACCAAAAGCATTTAAATCCAACACAAGTAACAGGAAGAGACAATAACCGAAGACCAACAGATTCAATCACGAAAACATAGGAAAATACAGAATAACTTATCAGAATTGGATGAACCCGAAATGCATAGCAGCTTTTAAAGCGAAAAATCATTTGAAAAAAGAAATCACAAACTTCAACAGTGTTACTGTAAACAATAGATCGACAAGTATGCGGTACCATTTGGTTGCAAACAATGTATCAGAAGTGTGACACCTAAATCCCAAGCACGCAAAGGTTAAAAATAGAAACTTGAAGAAACGTTGAATGTAACGTAATGAATGAATTACCAATGGTGGGGGTAAGATCTTCAACAGAACTTGAAATGAAGCTGACAAGTAGGCTACTTTTTCCCACCCCAGAATCTCCGATCAACAAGATCTTGAAAGAGAGATCAAAGCCACTGCTCTGACCGGAGGATGAACTCATTCTTTCCACCTCTGATGAATGGGTTACGTGTGGCTCAAAAAGTACAGTGAAAGAGCAAAAGAAGGTGGAAAAAGAAAAGAGAGACAGAGAGAGAAAAGGCTAAGTAAGGAGGTTGAGGGGTAGGCAAGGCTACGCTGTAAGGAAGAGCAATGGGGTAACACCTTTGATTTATTTGGTGTGGTAAAGAGAGAGAGAGAGAGAGAGAGAGAGAAGGTGAGAAAGAAGATAAAAGAAAAGGAAAAACGGTCACGCTTTGGCTGAGTTCAGGCACAACACAACCACCTATCCTAAGCTCAAACACACCCCACACCAGCGTATTTATTCTTTTGTTTTCTGTTTCGTGATACGTGTGTGTGATGTAGGTGTTTGTAGAAGTGTATGTATGATATAATATTTTGAGTTCCCAACTTCATGCCATGACCCACGTGCAAACTATTGATTGGTGTGGTTTAATCTCAAACAGATGCTGCTATTCAAATACCATTCATAGTCATTCTCGGAGGCCATTTTCAACTGCGCCATTTTTGGTTTTATTATTGTTTTTCATTCCTCCTTTCATCTCAAAACAAACGAAGTCACGCTCCTATTTCCCTTGTTTTTACATGCCTGAAAATCACTTTTGCTACCATTATTGTCGCCTTTAGTTCTTGAAATTCAAATTTTAACGGCACTGTAAAACTTGTAGATTTCCTCCACACATTCCACAATCTATCATTATCTGTTTCTTTCTCTTTTTAATGCAGGCGTGCTGTCCCATCTGGCAAATCTGCAAGCTCGGTATTTTATAACATAGATTCATATCTACTTGTGTTTCTGCACCAACTAATAAATTGTTGGCTTTTTATGTTAAATATGTGATTTTTAAATTCGTACCAACAACATTAAACGCGAACAAAAACATGTTATAAAACATGGGACTTCTTTAGTCATTTCCACCGAATGTACAGATCAACTTGTTTGGAGTTGTTTAAGCTTAAACGGTGATGGAGTTTAAATACTAAAGAATAAAGGATACTTATAAACGGTGATGGAGTTTAAGAAAAAAACCTTCTCTACTAAAGGATACTTATAACTTATGGACTGTAAAAGAAGCATTTTTAGCAATGCTGCTTCACCTTTATCATACCAATTTTCTTCAAACCCATCAATTTTAAATATTAGCTCATCCGAACATTAAGGCTAAAATCTTTCAATTTTCACAAAAAAAAAAAATCAAATTCTATATTACGATTTGACCTCTGCCATTTATCTACTAATTATGTTATTTAGTGGCTCAACATTACCTAATGGTTTAGCTTAACTGCTTTTAGAATATATGTGTGAAACGCATGTTTGAATACAATTTATTTTTATTTTTTTAAATAAATACATGTTTTTTTTTTTTTCATTTCTAAGTATTTAGAATTATTTTCTAGATTTGATCCTAAGCACTTGAAACAAATAAATTTTCATGGATACGGACTAGTGATGAAAAAAATAATTCAATTGATCTTGATTTTTAGTAATGATCGTTGTAAAGACTTATAGATATAAAAAGGATAATGATATTTAGACAACATTTTTTTGACAACATTTGAACATTGATTACGTGTCAATCTTTGATTGGTCAAAAATTACTCCACAATCAATAATAATAATCATAAACATTATTGTGTGGAGTAATTTTTGATCAATCACAGATTGACACGTAATCAATATTCAAATATTGTCAAAAAAATGTTGTCTAAATATCATTATCCATATAAAAAATTGTGATCTTTAAAATTTAAAAGGCAAACCGAAATAAGTTGGTACCAAATCATTCTTACATTGTATTTTTTTTTTTCACTTTAATTTCTAATTATCTATCGTGGGATTATCTCTAAATTTTAGAATATAATTAAGATCATATTCAACCTAAAATCTTAAACCAATAGTTTTGTAAGCTTTTTTTTTTATTTATATAATGTTTATCTTACTAGTATCTACAAATTGTGAGACTTTCTATTCCTTTTAAATTTTCAATAATCTCTCTTTTAGATTGGATTTCTATTATATTATTATACCCCTCTCGAGTCAAAATATTTTTTTAACAACGAGTACTTCAGTGATTATATTTATTGGATAATGGAACTTATTTCTTAAAATATAATAATTTTTTATACGAAAAATCCATAAATTTAGGATAGTTATTTTTTTGTTTTACATAACAAGTCTTAGACATATATTTATTATCTCAAAGGGTGACAAAAAAACTTTTTTTAATTAAAGTTAAAATAATATTTTCTAAGTTGGCAACTTCATTTAATATATCAAGTTTGATTTACTTTTGATTATAGTATATGTACAGATATCTTTGGCCTTTTAATGTATTATAGTTATTTGAAATAATCTGTATGAGTTTCATATTAATTAAAAATAACAAAGTTAAATATTATATAATGAAAAAAATCAAAAACTCGTTGTTTAAGTTAAAAGTAGTGTTATATAAATTGGATTCATGTCACATATAGAAATTTCTTCTTGCACTCTCATGTTGCCTTTCGATTTTGCATTACAAATCTTTAAATAAGAAGAAATTTTTGTCTCCTTAATATAATAACTCCCTAATGAATCTTAAAAAAATATTATTGGAAAGATCTTTTAAAGTTAACAATGATACCAAAATTATTTTTTTCTTTTGACAATAATGAACTTTCAAAATGTAACTTCAATCTATTTTTTATTACTTAATTGACTTTCTCTAAATGGAATGTCTTTTTTTTTTTTTATAATTATCATTATCATAAAAAAGTTAACAAAGTAAATTGCAATTAAAGAAGAATAAAATGATTTTCATCTTGATAATTCACTGATAGTTTCTTTTTTTTTCAAGTGGATTAATTTTTTTTATATCATGTTTTTAGGTCTTCTTTTAAAAAGTTACCTAAAGTGCTAAATCATGTCTCATATGCACAATTTTGTTTCAAATAAATTGTTAGAATTAAAGACTAATTGTAAATAAAGTTGTGGAAACAACAAACGACTTCTTTGTCAATATGAAGTCGAAAGACTCAAAGATGCAACTTACATCAGATTATCTTTATTTAATCATGTATTTAAAATTTTGGTTAAGGTGAAGTCGTCACCATGTTGGACAACTTCCTCCAAAGCTAAGTTGTGCCAAACATTAGTGACTTCTTAAAAAATAAGTTATACTGAAGTTGTTATTGAATGTGCAACATCTTTGAAAATAATTTTAACTATAGTGATCATTAGATGTGATAATTACTGTAAAAAACTAAGTTGAACTAAAGTCATCGGTGACAACTTTTACCAAAAGCTAAGTTGAATTAAGGTTGCCATTGAGTATAAAATTATCATTAAATATGATATGATGATTTTTGTCATATTCTAAGTTAAACTGAAGTCGTACATTAATATAACAATTTCAGTTAAGTTGATTTTGAGTTGATGTCATCCTTATATGTGATGACTTTGCTGTTGTACTTAAATTTAAATTACATACTTTAATAAAATTATTTTAAGTTTTATGATTGTAATTATTTTTACTCCTAAAGTTCTTGCACAACTTTATTATTTTTAACTTAGGTTGATATAGTTTTTAAAAAAACTGAGAGTATAATTTTTAATTGTGAATATTAGAAGATAATATCATGTAAATTTCTAAAGATAAAAAAAAACACTACAAGTCCTAATACTATACCCAAATTTATAACAAATATAAGTAAACCAAAATTCTCATTGCCTATGAGAACTTCAATTCAATTTATTTACAATTAAAGTCATTAAAATCAAAGACGAATTCAGTTAATATAATATGAAGATTTCTTCTCACTGTAAATTACACTAAAAATTGTCACGCACATACATGATTTTAGTGTTGTAAAATCATATCACACCGTATTATTTTAGCTAATTTGATTAGTATAACTATGTTAATCATTCATCTTACACAAAAGTCATCCTTTACTCAAACAATTTCAATTCAATAATCAAATAATTTCTTTAAAAATTAAATGATGCTTCATAAACACGACATTTCATATAATTTTTTTTTTAAAAAAACTTATAATAAAATTTGCCCCGTTCTATAAAAAAGCCGATGTCTCTCCACTTATATCACATTATTTAAGTTTCCCAATATGAGTGAAACGACTTCATTTATGTTGGCAGGTTGTATGTCCTTCATTATTTATTCCACATTCGTACAATACCACATCATTTTCATTAATCATTCTTTTCAAATCTATACACAATTATTTATCCAAGTTATTTTGCCTTGTAGTACAAATTTGACTCAGTCTATAATAAGTGAGATATTTTTTAAAGAGATTAGAACTCATATACTTTTATTTATACTACTAAAAGTATTTTTTGTAATATCAATACACTAATTATTAACTTATTTAATTAGCCTAAACCTAATTAAACTAGACTCTAAAGTGTAATAATAACAAAACATAAATTAGAAAAAAAAATTATGGGTTTCTATCTTAATTACTTTCAATATTGTTGTTTGAGTGATTTTTAAAATATTCAATCTCATCATATAATAATAGGAAAATTGACCACTTTTAAAGAGGTATGAGATTTTTAACAGAAAAAATTCAATCTCATCTTTGTTATTTTTACTTAATATAAGATTTTCAATTCATAACTTTCGGATATTTTTTTACTTCTTTCAATATAAAAATAATCAATTTCGAAGGTTGTCTAAGTTAATTTTGTTTCACCTGGTAAAAAAATCGCTTATAAAGAATGTAACTGAATCCTTACAAATAAAAAATGGTCCCAAATTCATTTGAATCCTTAAATGTAACCTAACTGACCTATATAATATATGATTCTTTTTCAACTTTTAAATTTCGACCAATGTCCATGATTACTTCATACTTTTGATCGTTTCCTTTTCCCCTTTTCAACATATGCATATTGACATGCACAGTCAATGCAGATAACAAAAGAATGTTTAAGAAGAATATTGGAAAATAATATATTTATATACTTGTTATAAAATAGATTAAAAGTTACCCAATTATATTGAAATCTGGTGTCTCCATATATATATATATGGAAAAGTTTTCTGATGTTACAATAATTGTTTTGCAAATAATAATGTTTCAAGAAATCACTTTTTAAAGAAATTTAAGGTAAATTAAGATTGATAGGCATGAAAATGGTAATAGAAAAGGAATTGAGACGAGGGTATTCGTTTGGGGAAAATGATATTTTAATATTAATTTTTTACACCATTTTGACATGCACATGTGTTAAAATGTGATTGGACGATTTCAAATTAAAAAAAAAAAAAACTTTGGTTTTTCTCTTTCAAATATGTCTTTGTGTCAGTTTTTTTAATTTGAAATCGTTTAACCACAATTTGACACGTGTGCAGTGTCAAAATGGTGTGAAAAAATTAGTGTTAAATTATCATTTTCCGTTGGTTTTTTGATAGAGGATTTGGATGTTGAGGTGTGCCTTTTTTATTCCTCAGGCAAAGGAAAGAGATGACATGAGAGGTGAGAGGTGGAGTGTCACTATCAAAATGGGGTGGCACCAACAAACTTCCATTCTTCACATTGGTTAAGAGGTCTTTTTTCTTCCTTCATTACATATTTTAACCCAAAAATCATACTTTCTATCTTCATCACCACCTCCTCCTTTTTTTATCACTCAATCAACATCTCATCTCATACTTTTTTTCCTCAGTTTATTGGATAATGTTAATGTCACTTTTCTCATCTTCATTTTCTTTTTTAATTTACTGTTTAAATCTATTTCTGCCAATTTTCATAAAACATAGGATAATCACTGCACTGGAACAGAGTTGTACAGAATATGAATCTATTCAGCACAATACAGAATATGATTGGAAATCAAATATGAATATTTGAGGGAAGGGAATTTGGCATACAACAACTATAGTTCCAGACACAATAACAACTTATAGATTTGATGCTCGTCATTCATACTCGTTCTTGAATGAAATAAAACTAAGAACTGTTATGTTTTTGGATTGAATGAATTGTTCTTAAGTTTATCTGACAGATACATCTTCTGTTCTAAAGGAGTCAAAGGAATACATAGGATTCCTTCGTAAACAAGATAAGGTTTGGCCATTCTTGCTACATTATGCCGAAACTATCACTGTTAATGTTATTGTAATTGGTTTCATATATCGCAAGCATACAAACTTGGACCTAAAAAGACAACAGATCTTATGCAATTTTTTTCTTTTCCTGTTTTGACAACTGCTCAGTGCTCCATGCCTTGAAACTTCAGCAGCGGCCAAGATGCAGGTAAGCATAATATGATATGATTGATTATAAACATATATATATGCCTTGTTTTGCAATGGTTTAAATTAGTTGATGCTATTGACGAGAAACGCACATGCCTTCTTCCACTGAAATGGTTAATGATTTTGCTTTTAAGTACCGAGACTTGTATTATAGAGTAATCTTATCTCTTACTAGTATTACTATCTCAGTTTTACTTATACTGAGATTTGTATTCCTAAATTTATCTTGTGAAATTAATTCAAAATAGAGTTTACCTTTTAGTAACAGTTTGATATGGGTTGATGCATTATTATTTATAACTTTTTGGCAAGTATACTAAATCGTTACAAGTAATACAGTGGATAAGTAAAGTATTGTTCTCCCAAGGGACTTGTGCAACACCTGACAATTATTCCTTTTATAACTCAATTAGATATCAAAATACACAAAACAATACAAGAAACACAGTTGGTGTGTCAGGAATTGGTCTTTGACTAACATTACAGTAACATCCTGGATAAAATACGTTCTCTGTTCAAGCATTCACATAAGCGTATCTTGATTTAATTCCTTAAAGCAAGTTCTAAAATTATCTATTAAATTATTAATTCCTTAATTAATTCAACAGATAATTTTGCATTAAAATCATATGTTTATAATGACCAAAAGTACAAAAACTATTTCTAGCATCATTACTTTTAGTTTCTTTTCTTAAGTTTCTGGTTCTAAAAATACTTCCCAGTACAAAAGAACTTTTAAAAAGAATTATACTTCCGTATAATCTAAAGCAAGTCAAGAAAAGAACAAAAACAGAGACATATATTGCATAGGAAATTTACATTAATGTATTGTCATACAATCAATTCCAATGAACAGAAAAACTAGCCTCTCCTAGATATCTAAAACGTACTCTTTACAGCAATTCCTTGCAGAGAGTGAAGTCTTGATGTCTTAAAGGGTCTCCTGACGGTCTTCTCCAGTTCACCAGAGCATTTTTCTAATTTTTTCGTATCAGGAAATAGTTTTTGCCTCTCTGTCACGTCTCTTAAGAGCCAGTTAATTTTCATTAAACTTCATAATTCGCTCAACGCACATATGTGGGTTTGCTATGCGAATTTCATTTTCTGGTTGCACTTCAACTGCTGCCATTCGCTTAGCGCACAAAGTCTGGTGCGCTATGCGAATTTTCAATTTGCACTCTTTTAACTTGTGATATTCGCTTAGCGCACAAATACTGGTGCGCTGTGCGAATTTCTTCTGTTGGCTCTACGAATTTTTGCTTTCACTCTGCGAGAATTGGTTGACAATTTCCAATTTATACAACTTTTCCTGAACAATAATTTACGAAACAATCTACTTCTTATTACAACTTTTCACTGAGTAATAACATGAATAATTATAAAATTGAGATCATTTATAAGTGTAAAAATAACTCATTTTCACACTTATCAATTATATATTTGACATGTTATTTTCATATCAGAAATAGAAATTATAAATTTTAAAGCATGTACTCGTTTTTCACTTGTCCATTATTTTTAATGATTTTAATTTTACAAGATCAGGAAATTAGGGAGGAAGTGTCGAGGAAGATTTACGCTTAATAGTAATTTTCATAGAATCTTGTGTATGTTAAGATATTTTAAGACTTAGTTAGATAAATTTGACATATATATTGTGATATTTCTAAATTTAGTATATTGATTTGATATATATGTTGTGATATTTTTAGACTTAAAAAACTGACTGAATCTAGTACATTGATTTACTATTTATTTTGTGATATTTTTAGATCTAGTAGACTGGTTCGATATTATTTTGTTAAATCATGATATATGTGGCTGTGCATTTTCTTCAAATACGCGAATCTTGTTTATGCATTTTGATTTCTAGCTCTTTATTCTCTTGAATCCTCATTTATCTTTTTTAGGTTTTGACATTTGAACCATTTTCATATGTGATTTGAAGAATTTGATTACAGTTTACATTTTTTATATCTAGATACCATGTTTCTTAGTGTAATTCCATAAATTTACATCGATTGAGTTCTAATTGATGTAAAATGTTGACGTATGAATAACATGTGATTGTATTTATATTTTAGTTTAGGTTTTGTGCATACATAATTGCATATAATGATTTCATTATATATTATTTTTGTTTCGGATGATACATTTGTGTTTTGTGTGTTTTTTTAGATAGGTGTTTTAAAGTGTTAAAATCACAATTTGAGAAAAATTGATGTCCAAGATACAAAATTGAAACTAGAGAGTTTCACAACTTAGTTGTGAACGTTTCCACAACATGTCGATTTTATTTCAAAATGCAAAGTCAAAATCAAAGAATTCCACAATTGAATTGTGAACATATCCACAATAAGTAAATTTGTCTTAAGAGAAATAGAATGTAAATAAGTTCCACAATTGAGTTGTGATTTTTTCCACAACTTGTAGATTTACTTTAATAATGTAAAATTGAAACCACTAACCTATCATATTAAATAGATTTAAAGAGATTAAAAAAAAGAAATTGAGGACTGTTACTTGAAGGGGCCACTCTCCTAAAAAGGAGAATTAGAGCAAAAGGGAGAATGATAAGAGGGCACGAGATGAATTTACTTTAGTTTCTTTAAAATTTTATATTATGTAAAACTAATTTTTCTTTTTGTTAAAATAATTATTTAATACTTTGGATTATAATTTCTAAACATTTCCAAAGTTTAGTTAATTTTAATCATTTTAGAGTTTTATTTATGTTCTAATATCTACTTTAAGAACATTTCAAAAATTGGATACAATTAATTAGTTTACAATTGAGATAATAATTGTTTTTCATGATCTTATTAAATTTTGTAACTGAGGTAAGAGATTGAAGGTTATAATTTAATGGATAAGTTTGTCTATCTAACAAATTAAAAATAAACAAGCTCCACACAATTTTGTTACATAAATTATATATAAGATAGGAATTTATATGAGAATATATGAAATCAATTTTCTAACATTATTTATATTAATTGAATTCTTTATATTATTTCATTTCATTTTCTATTGCTAATCTAATATTTAATTCTAAAAATCAATATTTTATTGCTACAATAATGATTGATACATTTAACATGTTTTATATCGATTAGAATTTCAATAAAAAAAAAATAATACATCATCAATTATAATTGATGTTGAAAGTCCTCAAATTTCTAAATCAATAATACTTATGTCCATTCATCAATCAATGTAAAACTAAGATTTTGATTAAAAAAGATAAATAATTATTAAGACCGACAAACGGATGAAATAAATTTAAAGACAAATGATTAAGTTATATAGGTGTAATTAGCATTATCCCTAGCAAATTGCATTAAAAGAAAAACAAATAAAACTTATCAAATAACGGACCTTTAGAAATAATAATCTTCTTAACATAAAGTATATTTTAGATTTATCTTCTTTAAATTGAAAAAAAGAAGATTATATCCACCTTGTTTAAGAATTGGTTAAAATTATTGAATACTTTAAGTATAAAACTTTTTATGTATATTTACTTTGAGATACTCTTTATTCACTAGATTTCTATTATCACCGTCATGCCCAATGGTCACCTACTATAGAAATTCTGGAGCAATCCACATTCTGTAACAAATTAAGTGGATAAATATAACCCCAAAATCTCAATTATCCACCTGCCATTGCATTTGGTGGAAACACTTTTTGAATAAACTCCAGGAAACGACGAGAGTAGAATGTAGGGTCCACAGCTGAGATAGACAATGAATCAAACTGAAGAGATTTATAAGCATGTTCAATCTTCTTGGTCATGTTATAGTCCTGCAATATATCAATGATACCCAGGTACAGCACCACATCGTACACCTCCTGGAACTTTGCTTTTTCTTGTTTATCTGAAATCTGCTCTGCCCTTGAAGGCATGTTCACACCAAGCTGGATTTGGAGTCTGTTTAACAAATTCAGAAGACAAATATGCATATGGGTATTTGCAGTATTGTGGCAATGATACAAAATTATAGAGTAAAGGAATCATTATAATCATTAAAATCCTGAATAGAATAGTTTGAATAGTCTACATTATAAGTAACACGTGTGACAATTTCAAGAAAATAAATAACCAATTTATCTGTTATACCGAACCCTTTCGATCATATTCTATCTGATTTGTGTTAAACTTAGATACAGTCTCAGAGTGTTATTTATGCTGTTTTCCTATCAAATCTAAACTTTCACTTTGATCATCTATATAATCGTTCATACAAAATTTTTATTAGATATGTTACTTAGGTGAAATTTGAATTCTGATTGAAAAATAATATGAACACCTAAAGAATTGTATATAAGTTTTGTCCTTTGATCTAACCTGCATATGCTGTGAACAAGAGAACTCTCAAACAGTCTAGCTAACCTGAGTTATTTAACTTGAAGATTAAAGGCCAAGGCAAAGTAATTAAGAAACCACACCTTGCTGTACCAGGTAAGAGTAGATCCACCTCCTCATCACCAGCAGATGAAGCCCGCAACCGACTACCCCTCACATGTGAGCCCACAACAACACTGTTATCATCTGCTCCTCTAGGAACTAGAACAAGACCTTGTGGATAGGATGCTTCATCCTCCAGAGGATCTACCAAATCATCGTTAGCACATCACAGTTTTTAAGTTGATCGGTTCATTCATGCTTATATAAATCAAGAATATAAATCTGTAAACTAGACAATGGATTCACCTTCTTCTGCAAGCATTGCTAATCCATCCACACTTCTACTTTGGTTGTATGATATGAGAGGACGCAGATGCTGTGGAGCTCGATAGTGAACACCTAGAAGAAGGCTGTAATCCATAATGTGTTGTGCTTCTAAAAATTTGCTGTCTATTTCAATCTGCCTGCACAAAAGTATGAGTAGGAGGAAATATTCAGTATTTGCAGAGGATTAAAAAAACGTCTTTCATTTTATATCAGGATGCATGGTTTAAGATATATTATGCCAATTAAAAAAATATTTGTATGCATGCTGCACTATATGCATCATAAAAAATTTCGACTGCAAAGATCAAACAAAATTTCGACATCAATAGTTACTGTTTTCAATAGCATCATAATTTATAGGAGACATAGTCTACCCACATATATGTATATACATATTCATAGCTCACAGTATCAAAACATGATCCAAGGGTTTTTGCAGCATATTTCAGACAACAGTAATGTACTAAACAGAAGATACACACGTTTTCTGTTGTTACCTTGTCCAAGAAGAATATCTTATCTTCCTTTTCTTATATATACGTTATAATAAAGTTTCTTCTTTTTGTCATGTTTTTACACTTGGGTAATCCTTTATGATACGGAAAATTGACCTCTTTCAATAAATATTTTTTACCGTGTATAAGAAACCCAAATGCAAAAGAAAAATTGTTGTAACTACAGCTTACTTTAATAAAGACTCCCGCCAAGACGGTTCCAAGTAGAAACAGCAGTTCAGATCCAAATCTTTTAGTGTTGTATTTTCGTCAATTTCTATCTTGTCTGATGATCGTCCAAAGGAAGAACCTTTTAAATCAAATCTCCGATGGATCCTCAGTTCCGTGCAGAACATATTTCCCATTACAACGAAGCGAAACTGCAAAAGGGAAAATTATATCCAAATATTGGACTACTAGTTCAGGAAATGCATATGAAAAAAATTAAAGAAGCGGGATTGATTGTCTCAAATATTTGATATAGTAAATTCACTTTATGATATTTGTCATAATTTATATTTCAGATTGCAAGTATTAGGAAACGTGACATTCCATCTTTATTGATATGGAAAATTACCCATGATCTGAAAAATGCTGTAAGGCAATGTGCACGTTACCTTTTGACCACTTGAAGCCTTAATCCTGTGCAAGCCAAAGAATTTTGTGATAAGTGTATTTTCGTATGTCTTCACATGATGATGATAGTCTGGCAGCATTCTTAGAAGAACCTGCATGCCCAATGTTGAATAAAGGAGTTCTTATTATACACTGAAAACAAGTAGATGATAACAGGTGAATACTAAGATAACATTACTAAAATTGTAAGTTGCCTCAGTACGTATTAGCTAAAAGCTTCTTCTTTTACGAGTTGCCTCTGAAAAAGGCTAGCATTATTCTACAACCACGACAATAGCTCTATTGTAAAATCCTAACTCTGCCACAAAATTATTACGGGCTCTGCAGGAGAACTAGTTAAGCACTCTCTCGTTCCTTAATGGCTGCGAAATTCCATACTAAATTTCTGCAAATAAATTGTTAGCTTCAATTTGTTATGAGTACATTGAATATATGCAATAGAGTCCACACGAAATATGAGAGGTTCACCTGAAACATTTGTAAACGTTATTGAAATACTATAACACTACCTTCGACCTTCTATTGGTTCTAACTGAAACATTTATAAGCACGCACCTTCACTTCAGACATTCGCAATGTCTTGATCATGAAACGATCATCCTGAGACAGGAAAAAGACACTGCCACTTTTCCCTGGAGAAGATAGTTCCCTCAGAGTATCGTTTCCACAAATGGACATCATGTAGTCGGCAGCGTCAATCTTGAATAATTCTCTCAAATTTCTGCAATAGGTTATATCAAAACAATCTCATGGAAGGACTTGTGGAATTTAAGAATGCATATTATGATCAACCAAACACTTGAGAGTCCCACATTATGATCTTACACTCTTGAATCCTATATTATCTCAGATTTGGAACACGTTTGTTCTTCTAAAAATAACGCACAAAACTAAGGATAATAGAAGCACAGGTATGTTTCAAAGGAGACAATTTGATTCAAATTGGAAACGTCCACAATATGATGGGAGCTAAGTAGGCTAACTATCTCAGAAAGGGTTTTAAAATCTTGCTTAAAGAGACAGATTTACATGCAAACCTAGACGGTTTAACAATTATATTAGCGCCACATGAAAGACACAGATCATAAAAAAATCAGGAGTAACTACTGACCTGAACACCATGGGGCAGTAATCTTTCCATTTAAAATCCTCTGATGGATGGGTAGGTGTTAATTGAGAACCTTCTTTAGGAAAATTCATCCAAAAGCTTGCTTTGGTACCAAAATCTGATATTCTTACTTCTCGCGTAGGTATAGGTGTTATCTTGCCCACGGTATACCTAACCAATTGAAGGACATTTACAAGGAAATCCATGGAAAAGCAACCATATTGAAGAATGGTGAGACAGTTGTGTGAACAACACGAATTTAGTAACTAATACATTGCGCCATTATGTGTTATGTAACCATTATTAAAAAATGTGCTTGGTGTATTGAGAGAGGACGAGTCTCTGTTAGTTCTTAGGCCTATCTATGTATTGTGTATTAAGAGAGGTTACTCTCAATGAGGGAGTCTGTCCTTTAATTTTCTTTTGTTGTCTGGGGTCTGTTGTAACTTCTTTTCTGGTTTAATCCAGAATATATAAATTAAACTAATTGATTTGTGTGTAGTTCTCCAGTCTAACCAAAAACTTCACATTGTTAGGAAAATCCATACAAAGGAAAATGAAGATAGTCTGTTTAGGATAGTATTTTAACTTCAACTTATGTGAAAATTTGTGACTTCAGTTCACAGTTTTCGGCCTCCTGACGTCCTATTCTTAAAATCGGAGTAATAAAACAAAATGAGATGTCTATGTTCCACTGTATAAGCTAATCAATACAATCGAGAAACTTTGTTGAACGAAAACAGCTTATAATTGTCATGCGATTCTCATATCTTTATTGGAGCTGCACACCAAAAGAAGTTAGGTATGGGACCTTAATATGATTGACGAATAGAACCATCAACCAAACCTATATTATAATTATGGTTTTATGCCTTGGGTATTGCCTTCCAACTTTGGATTATCTTGAAATGTTAGCATATGCCATGTGCAATAGAATAAATGCAAAAGCATGCAGAAGTTGCAGAGAATAATTAGAGTGTAATGTAACAAATGATAACAACTGAAGCAGTTTGAGTATGCTACAGGTCAACATAGTGTCTTTACCTTATTCCAAGCTGCAAACTGAGCATTAGATCATAACTCCTGTGACCTTTAATGATTATTTCACCAGGTTTTTTAATCTCTTTGGCAAGCTTTTTTTTAAGTCGCCTTGCCCTTCTAGACATTGATGAAAACATATTATTTAACACAACCTCACTTATCAATACACCTTGCATGTACTCTCGTTCCAAAATTGGGATCGTTGTATCAACCTCTTTGTCGCTACTTTCTGGCACAGAATCTGCTAATCCTAATGCTGAATCATATCCAATCACTTTCTCAATCGACACCTCGAGACTCCAACGTCTTTCAAGAGACACATTTCTTCTATTAGACTGTTCCAGATTTAGCAGGTTTCCTTTTGCAAGATTATCAGATGAAACATGACTTGACAGCTGGTTTTCTGGTAGCTTGACATCTCTCACTTGCGTCGGTTTTCTCAAATCTGGCAATAGCCCTCTTTTTCTCAAGGCACTGAGATAAATTTCTTGCATTGATGGAAGCCCGCTACCTCTTGGGTAAAAGGTTCCTTTGCCATCTTTTAGACCAAATGCCCAAGTCCCAACATAGCTTCCTCCATCACTCCAAGTGTAAACTCCAAATCCATGCATCATGCCATTTAACCAGTTTCCTTCGTACGAGTCCCCATTTATCCAGGTGAGTGTTCCTTTCCCAGACATTATCCCACCTTTCATATTCCCCACATAAACATTTCCATTGGTCCACGTATACTTGCCAGGGCCCTCTGGTGTTCCTTGCATCCAAGAACCTTCAAAGGTATCTCCATTAGGATAAACTTCATATCCCAAACCATGTTTAAGATTCAACCGCCATCTACCTTTATAGGTCAATTTATCAGAACGAATATATGTCCCCGTGCCATGGATATATCCACCGGAGAAATCACCTTCATACACTGCTCCAGAAGGCCATCTTATCTTCCCATAACCATTTCTCATCCCTCTCCTCCATTCACCCTCATATACACAACCATCACACCAAGTGTATGTCCCATAGCCCTCAGAAACATTGCCATAAAGGGACCCAGAATATGACTCTCCATTAGAGAGTAAGAGTTGCCCAACAGTAAAGCCATCACTTTCACCGTTTGTCAGCGTAGAAGGTTGGTCTAATTCATCAAGCACATCAACAGATTTCGTTCTCTCTTTTAAAGAAAGTGCTCCTCCATTTGAATAATCTGCTATGGCCACGGGGCCAGACATTCATAATTACCAGAAGAAAGATTTCCCTGTAGAATTTCAAGTTTCGCGATTTCTCAGCCGCTCCAAGACAAGAAGGTTTGCATATAGGATTTCTAACCCAAAGATGCACCCTTGAAACTCTTTGTCCTGGAATAGTATATGTTATTACTTAAGGTACAATATATAATTATACTCAACGTCTGGATCGACTGAAAAGGTTGCTACAGCTTAACCAATGGTTTCAGATTCGAACTCTAGGCATGCAATTTGTATTGCCTGTAGTAGTTTTATGCGACTCGAGTAGACTTGTTTTCCACGAAGGATGCCTGTAGTCTCAAACAAGATAAAAACAGATATGTTATATTCTAGCTATTACTAGGGAAGGAGAAAAAAGAAAGATGGCCGAGAATTCAATAATCAAAGTCATATTACAGTGTGTGTGTGTGTGTGAAGAAACAAGTTTAATTCTAAAGCGCAGTAACCAGACACGCCATGTTCTTCACTGAATATTGCAGACCACAAATTACTAAAAAAAAGGACAGACAGCAAAGTACGATCATGATATTAAAATGGAGAACAGAAAACAATTAAACAACAGTATCATGAAAAAATTATAAAAAGAACAAGAATTAAATGAAAAAGGTAACAACATTTTCCGTCATTATGATGAAATTTATTAAAGAAAATAACTGAAGCTATATACAATACAGAGTAAGTGTTGGGGGAGAGTCAAAGAAAAACAGAAGACTAATAACAAGAAAATCTGCAGCAAATGAAGCTCCTTGATCCTTACATCATTACATGGCTAAATAATACTTGGAATTCCAGTGTTGAGATTTCATAGGCTTATAAGGATAGGTTCCGTAGCTTTGAATACAGAAAGAACGGCCAAAATATAATACACAAGCAAGTTGCAGAAGAAATTGGAAAGCTAAGGTAACAAAGATTGTGAGATACGACATTAGTGAATAAGAAGTTGACATCCATTAACACAAGGGAAGAAGTGTGAGAGAAGTTTACCGGAGAATTGTGAGCAGTGATGAAACAGTGTTGTTGCCGGAGAATGCTAGAACAAGAGAATAATAACTCAGTTCAAATGGAAGATTATATACTTCTTCTAAAATTCTCAAAAATGAATGAATTCATTTTTCAAAATAGCTTTTTAATGACAATTCAGAACATAAGTTAGGTCAATTGATCCAAATCAAGTTATGGGTCAGCTAACTTACAATAGCTGATTAATATGCGCACATCAACACATTAAAAAAGTAAAAATGATTTGGTTTTCCATTTATTATTTTATATGATTGTCATTATTAGATAACCATTGGTCAGGAAACTAATTAGCATTGATTAATAATTTAAATATTTCATAATGTAAAGTTTGAATAATTTGTTAGACGATCCTTCCAATGAAGTCAGATTGAAAAATTCAATGGCCAGAAACTTACATCAGAGACAATAACATTAACATTACATCGTGCCTCGTTTGTAAAAGAAAGCGCCACCTACTAACACCAACAAATGTCACCTATTATTGTAATAACACTGTCACGATAAATTTGAAGAAAAATATTATTTCTGCATTTTAGAAATGAGGCTAAATTAATAAACTCAAAATAATGAAACAAAAGTTGAAAAAAAATATTTAAACCAATTATATAATAAGGTTCAGTAATTAAAAAATAATAATAAATAAAAGTCAACACAGTTTCCTAGATGAAAAAACTCATAAGTGATAAACATTCGGCTATTGAGAGGACAATATTATTGAAAAAAGAGAGAGAAGAAAACAATATTGTGAAACAGACTCAGTAAATACTATACAAAAAATCATTATTATTATGCTATATTTAAAGTACCATGTCAATTTTTTAAAGACATGTATAACACATCATACCTTATAAAAATATACATAGACGTCACTGTAACAATATAAAAATCATACGATATTATATATATGTGTGTGTATTTAGAAAATTACTTTCAAGACGATAAATGATTTTTTTTTGAGAATGCTTTATAGCAAAGTAAATGATAATTTAAAAAATTCAAAAGCATTATTTAAAGTTTAATATATATTCGTAGACTGTAGCATTAAATGTGCGCACGAATTCTCTATTAAATACATTGCTTTTAGAATTGACTGCATCAAATTTAAAATATTTCCCACTATGAATATATACATACATAACTTATTAGTTTATAAATATAATAACTAAATCTAAATCCACTGAGTGTTATGAAAAAAAAATGGAAACTGCTGTTACAAGACAGCAATTAGATGTTATGGATGGCCTACTTGTCCTACGTTTCAAAGACGGTTGGTGAATTGGTGTCCCTATTCATGGCCTGCACTGTCTGTAACATGTCTGTGTCCTAATTACTTTATTTAATCACAGCTTAAAGAAATAATCTTTTTTTTATCACAAATTACTTTAAGGATAAATTCAAAATGGTGTGAGAATATATTGATGATATTTTCAATGAAAAAAAAATATTTTTAATTCCATGATTATTATATACTTAACTATGTTGTCATATATCGTAAATATCTTATGTTATTATCTTTGCTATATGATATTTGACTCTTTTATTCTCTCGATCATCTTATTTAAAAAGAAAATACGTTTTTTAAGGGTAGTAAAGAATCTTAAATGTAGTACATTAAATGATTTTGCTAAATTGTATGTTTTTGGTATAATAAATGTACTTCGCATTTTAATTTTCTCAAACAATATCATTATGGTATGAATTAATAATATTATTTTTAAAATTAAAGTTTAGTACTTTATTTTTCATACGGTGACAACTCTTCTTTAACAACTTTTTGACAACAGAACATGTGTCATTATTTTATTGAACTGTTTGAATTTATCTTTAAAAAGATATTTGAAACGGACCAATCATAATAATGTATTGTTTATATAAAAGTTGTGAAAGAGACTTTTTCTTTTTATATATATATACTGATATCGTTTAATGTGGTTGTGTACACGTGTGACATTCCTATTAGGTAAGAATGGGTGAGTAAGACGTTTGAAAGTGGCCAAAGGAAGCTTTGCAAATGAGTCTTGAATTGGTATATTAATAATGGGGTTTTTGTGGCCATAACTTTATCATCTCATCATTAGCAATTATTATATGAGACAATAAGAGTCGGTAATTATCATTACTCACTTCCACCAATTTCTTTCTTAATTTTCTCTCAATCTTGTTGACTAACTCCTTATAACATTTGTTTCTTTCCAAATTCTATGCCCAGTTGCATTTTAATTTCTCTGGCGGCCACCGACTCTCTGCACCCATTTAACTCTTTCATTTGGTTTTTTCATATAATAAACTCTAATTTAAATAATCCAAGCTACTCCTCATTCGTTCCTACATTAATTTCAAATTTATAATTTTAAAAGGAAACCAATGTTTTATATAATTACATTTCAATATTAACTAAGAGAATACAAAACATAAACTCTACCATTTTTAGTTTTACCTTTTATTTATTTAACTTAATAAATAGATCTAAACCAAAAGACCACGTTTGATGTGGAAACATAAGTGAATGTAATGTGTTTGGTGGTGGGTTTTCTCTCAGATTTGAACCACATAATTAGTCAAAAACATGCGTTAAAGAATAAGATATGCATCTACTACGTCTACATTCGACAAAATTGTCTCTGTCAAAATAATGACCGTTTCTTTTATTTAGCCAATCGTTTCAAAGAAAAATACAATACTTGTATTCTATTATAATATCATTTTAACTATACTCTACCCGTTTCACTACTATAGATCATCTCTTTCATAATTTCCTTCTATTTTTTTAATTTAATTTTTTGGAAAAACATTATTCACAAAGCTCTCTCTTTCCACTGCTCCTTTATAATAATTAAAAATAAATTAAATAATATATATAATTTTCTTATCAAATACATACTTGCATAGTTTAGATTAGTACGCTAGCTAATTGTTCTATTTTAAATTGGCTTTTGTTAATGCAATCATTGCCTAACAAAATAAAATCAGCAATATAAAAATATTGCTAGTCTATATACCAACAAAATAGAAGTTCATGTTATATATCAACTACATTAGGTGTCTATTTGGATGTATTTTGAAAGGTCTTTCAAACTTGTGTCACAAGTATCTAATGGTTTTAAATAAGATTAATGTTTTGCTGAGTTTTTTTTGTTTCTTTTATTATGGTCTCACTATTTTGATTAACAATTACCACCATACGGACAAATTTACAAAACTAAGCAAATTTGACCCTAAATAGACAAATTTATTTATTTTTATATAAATAAGCAAATTAATTATGTTCAAAATACAAGAACTTATAAGGGTACAAGAAGAAATCTATAGAGCTGCAAAAAGAAACTACCCTAATAGCCTCTTTCTTAAAGTTGGTTCAGACATAGACTCAATTTAGAAAAAAAAAAAAAAGCTATTGCTCTTTAGACCCCATAATTACTAACTGCACTCTCACAATAAAAGAAAAAGACTCCAACATTTTTCATCACTGCACCACACCACCATTGTTGTGATCGCTTTTGCCACCATCATCACCACTATTGCAGAGGAAGAAGAAAAATGAAAGATCTTTCTGGGGACATATTGCATTCAAAAGAAGAAGAAAAAGATAAAATGCTGAGACCGCTCATTTAAGAAATCTCCTTCTGTACGTATTTCATGTGTTCTAAAAAACTCTTTAGAAATATATTTTATATAAGGATGTTTCGAAAAATTTATTCCAAAACATAAACATATATATATATATATATATATATATATATATATATATATATATATATATATATATATATATATATTGCAGAAAGCTTATTTTGAAAATCCCATTTCATAAATTTCGATATATAGTTTATACATTTTGAAAATTACATTCCAAATATTTGATTTCAAAACTTCTATTCGGAAAATTTCGTGCTAAAAATTCTAGGTTTGGAATTTCGTTCCTAAACTTCCAAAAAAATTGTTTAGAAAAGTAAAAGCCATTTTTTTTTGGAGGATAAAACAATAATTTTAAAAATTTGAGGGGTGCAGGAAGTAAAAGCCGAAATAAAAAAATAAAAATGCCAAGAGTCCGGAACCATAAACCTTGCCCTTAAACCCCTCGACTCAGAAAGAGTCATCGCGGCAAAACCATGGTGAAGGCCTACCTCCGATTCGAGCCGGCGGCGTCGTTTGGAGTGATAGCCTCGGTGGATTCCAACATATCATACGATAGTTCCGGCAAGCACCTCCTCTCTCCGGCACTCGAGAAGATAGGCGTTTGGAACGTGCGGCAGGGCCTCTGCACCAAAACCCTAACACCTTCTACTGCATCGCGTGGTCCTTCCCTCGCCGTCACCTCCATTGCCTCCTCTCCTTCCTCATTGGTAATGAATTTCGAATCTCGATTGTGCCAGCGTGAATTTGTGATTCTCTTAAACTTTTTATGGTTGTGTTGCAGATTGCTGGTGGTTACGGGGATGGTAGCATACGGATTTGGGACTCTGATAAAGGAGCGTGTGAGACTACGCTAAATGGTCACAAGGGAGCTGTCACCGCTCTTCGTTACAACAAGGCTGGCTCCTTGCTCGCCTCTGGTAGCAAGGATAATGATGTTATTTTATGGGACGTGGTTGGCGAGACTGGGCTCTTTCGCCTTCGTGGTCATCGTGACCAGGTTTGGTTTTCTTACCTTTGGATTAGGTTCCAATTTGGAAAGACTTTTCAGTAAGCACTTAATAGAAGAAGGAAAAAGAAACAAATCAAACTTATTTAAGTGAAAATGAACTTATGTACATCAGCTTTAGAGAAGTTACGAGAAAGGTCTTACATAAAAGTTGAAGTAGGTAAGTTCATTTTAACTAATGGGAAAATTTTAATTCATTTTACCTTTTTGTTTTCTTCTCTTGTGAATACTTATTTGGTGGTTTATCTAAACAGGGCCTTAATTAAAAGAGTTGTATAGGTTTTGGATAAGAGAATAAGGGATGGAACGATTTTTGATACACTGTCATCTTTTTAATATTCTAAAAGTGAGTAAACTAGAGAAAAGTAATATTTACCTGAAATGAGACTGTTGCTCTTCCTTTGCCCCCAAAACCCTCTGTCTCAAACTTACCTTGACAGTTTCGTTTATGTGGTTTTCGTTCATTTCTGGCAGGTGACTGATGTTGTTTTTTTGAATTCTGGGAAAAAACTTGTGAGTTCCTCCAAAGACAAGTTCTTGAGAGTGTGGGATCTTGATACCCAGCACTGTATGCAAATTGTGGGTGGACATCATAGTGAAATATGGTCCCTGGATGTTGATCTGGATGAGAGGTATCTGGTCACTGGTTCTGCAGATAGTGAACTTCATTTTTATGTAATCAGAGACGAGTCTGTGGATGGGAACTCTTTAAATGGTGGTGAAGAATCCTCCATTCAAAGCAAATGGGAAGTGTTGAAGCATTTTGGTGAAATTCAGCGACAAAGTAAGGATAGGGTTGCAACTGTGCAGTTCAACAAGTCTGGAAACCTGCTAGCTTGCCAAGTTGCCGGTAAAACTGTAGAAATATATCGTGTATTGGATGATGCTGAAGCAAAGCGCAAGGCAAAGCGAAGGGTTCACCGAAAGAAAGAGAAGAAACACAGTAAAGAGTCTTTGGACGGAGTAGAAAATGGAGACGGGAATAATGCTAACAAAGGAGATAACTCTTCTGTCACTCACGTGCCCACAGAAACAACTAACCCTGCAGTTACTGTGCCTGATGTTTTCAAGCTGTTGCATACTATTAGAGCTAACAAAAAGATATGCTCCATTTCTTTCTGTCCAATCACTCCAAAAAATTCATTGGCTAGTTTAGCATTGTCTCTGAACAATAATCTTCTTGAGTTTTACTCCCTTGAACTTGGTGAAACCAGAAAAACACTTGCTATTGATCTTCAAGGGCATCGTTCTGATGTTAGAAGTGTCACGCTTAGTTCAGACAACACTTTTCTGATGTCAACCAGTCACAATGCAGTAAAGATTTGGAACCCAATTACTGGCGCTTGCCTAAGAACCATTGATTCTGGGTATGGACTGTGCAGTTTAATTCTTCCCACTAACAAGTATGGGCTTGTTGGAACTAAAGATGGAACCATAGAAATTATTGACATTGGAAGCGGCACTTGTGTTGAAGTAATGGAAGCTCATGGTGGTTCTGTTCGCTCAATTGCTGCCCTACCTCATAAAAATGGTTTTGTCACTGGAAGTGCTGATCATGATGTCAAATTTTGGGAGTACCAATTGAAGCAAAAACCTGGTCAAGTATGTCCATCACCTTCATATAATTTCCTTTTCCTTTTCTTTTTAAGAATATAAATTGTTTTGCTTTCTAAAATACCCAGGAATTTAACATTTTGTTTGGTTTTGTATTATAGTGCATATAGAGCATTGGTAAATGTTAAATATAGTGAAAATTATATATAGAATTAATCCCTTGTGTTATATACACACATAGGGTTCTCTATTTATAATAGAAGAAATTTGAGCTAAACCCAAAATACAAATAAGAAATAATAACAAACAAATTAAAGATAAAAGATAAAGATAAAAGATAAATATATATCTAACACTCCCCCTCAAGCTGGTGCATACAAATCGTATGTACCAAGCTTGTTACTAAAATAGTCCATAAAGACTTAGTGAAAATATCTGCTTCTGCACACTTGAGAGACATCAAATTGCTAATGATTTACAAGACGACATGAAAGATGAAATACCAACCCAAAAGACTCCCCCTGAGCAACAAATTTGGGAGGTTGCTCCCTGTAAATTTCTTCTTGCAAATCACCCTTGAGGAATGCCACCAGTGGATAAAGAGGTAATTGTTGGAGAGCCACCACGACTATAAATAAACTAACAACAAACCATCTTTTCCATGGAAAAAAAACATATTTGGACGGGTCAAACGCAATGGTGAAAAGAGAGGTCAGAAGAGACAGCAGCGGAAGAAGCCATGGATGAATAGGAGAGAGAAACTATACAATTAAAAATTTCTCCAATCAAGGCACCTTAAAAAGGAAAAAGAGCAACCTCGATGCTCTGAATAGCTACCTGAGAGGACACAGGACGTGCAACAACACACGATGAATGCAATCTCGACATGCCACCATGCATGATGGAAAAGGGAGCAAATCCATAACTTCAAAAGGCGTTGAGAGCGTGTAGGAGCTCCAATGAAGGTGTCGTTGATGACATTGGTGATTGCATGGCGGACGATCAAAACCGTGTGATCGTTGGTTAAAACTGAAACTTCGGTAATGGCAGTGGTAGACAACAGCAGTAGACGATGGCGCTGCCGGCAACGATAGACGATGGTGCTGCCGGCAACGGTAGATGACGGCGCAGCGGAAGCGTGGTGGGCTCATAACCCACAGGTCCCTGGATAGAAACCAGGCTCTGATACCATGTTAAATATAGTGAAAATTATATATAAAATTAGTCCTTTGTGTTAAATACACACATAGGGTTCTCTATTTATAATAAAAGAAATATAGGCTAAGCCCAAAATACGAATAAGAAATAATAATAAACAAACTAAACATAAAAGATAAAAGATAAAAGATAAAGATAAAAGATAAATATATATTTAACAGTAAAAATCTAAAACTTCTTTTTGTTTATAATAATAATGCAATATTTCATTGAGAAGTTCATTTGTATTTATCTTTATGTTTTATATTTAATTGATAGAATCAAATACTTAAACTACAAACACAAAACTGTCTCCACGTAGATATGTACACAGAAGCTACTGAATAACATTCCATATTTCCATCTCATACTAAATTTATTAATAATTAACTCGAACTTACATTATAAAAATCAAATGAAAGATCATCTCATACCTTCTATATAGATGCACTTAACCTATGTTTTCTTTAATAGCTTTTTCTCAGGTGGTGCTACTCCAAAAAGGTGAAAGTAGATGTTCTTATGTTGTTTATACTAGAATTGTTTTGTTTTCTCCCATTTTATTTTTTTATTTTTCTAATTTATGTGAATGTGCTCTCCCAGCCTCTCTTTTCCAATTTTCGTATACTTTTTTTGTGTCCTCTAATTAGTTCCCAGTTAATACATGCCAAATCATCTTAGTACAAATGGTTATCCAATTTGTTTATTTAGCAACTTTATTTATTTTGTTTCAGGCTACTAAGCAACTCGTAGTGTCAAATGTCAGTACCATGAAAATGAATGATGATGCCCTTGTTGTTGCAATTAGCCCTGATGCTAAATATATTGCTGTTGCTCTATTGGATAGTACTGTGAAGGTTAGATGCCTTAATCTTTCCTGTTCTGTTTATAATATGTGGTTTCCGAAAACACAAAATTAACTTGCAAGTTTTACTTTGTTTATTGTCGTTTTTGTTTTACCTGTGCACATGAAAATGAAAATTTGAAGAGTTTACATTGTTTACCATTTCTTGGCGATTTGGGAACCTTAACATTATTTCTATGTAGAGGCACAGAAATTGAGGACACTGCACGCACACATGTGAAAGGAGACTCTAAGGAAATAAAATTGGAACAACATAACAAAAGATAATTATAATTACATTGAAAAGCCATTATTTTTTACTGAGTATAATGTATTGAAAAATAATAGTAAGTGACAATTTTATTTGATAAAATGATATGCTTTCTTTTAATATTTAATATTATATTATTGGTTGACTTTTCTAAAATATAAAACCATTTTCTAATAATGTTAGCCTGCGCCCATCTGTATGTGGGTGGTGGCTCTGGTAATCAACCTTATTGAGGTGGCATTTCTAATGTCTGAGTTGGATTTTTTTAATCGGGAACTTAATCAGTATTTTTATGTCTGTCAGAGGAGTTGGGTAGGTATTGGTATCAAAAACATCTTTTACATTGTGACAATTCTGACAGGAGATGTCTGTCCTTCATAGGATTTGATCATTTCATATACAAATGACAATGTGGCTAAGCATATTTCTATTTGCTTCAGAGGGATTTGGAAGATTTTATGAAAGTTCACTCGAGCTTAAGAAAATAGATTTCAACTCCCATAAAATAAGTTTTTTTTTTTTTTTAACTTATTTCCATAAGTTTCTCAGTGTAGCTTACCCAAAATACTTTATTTGTGTTTTTCCAACAAGTTTACCACTCAATTTTTTGCCATAAGCCCTGTAATGGTAAGAGCTTATTGAATAAGAACCTAATGATGCTTTTTATTCAAATGCATCTGTAGTTTGAATGCTATTTTGCAAATATAGTGAGTGATACAGGCTAAAGCGGTAAGTTAGTTAATTATATTTCTACTTATGCAGCTTTTCATAGCAAATGCAAAATTCTTGGTGTGTTGGACACCTATGTTGGGTACTTTTATTTTATATTGAGATAGTGGTGGCTCTTGTATTTATGCTTAGTCCTATTTTCATGCTTCTAGTGTGTTTTAAATAATTTCGTTCATCGTTCAGGTTCACTTTGCAGACACGTTCAAATTTTTCCTTTCATTATATGGCCACAAGCTGCCTGTTCTGTGTATGGATATCTCATCAGATGGAGATTTAATTGTGACTGGCTCTGCAGATAAAAATTTAAAGATCTGGGGTCTAGACTTTGGTGACTGTCATAAATCCATTTTTGCACATGCTGACAGGTGCTACACAATTATTTGCTGTTCTTTATTTCCTTTCTTAACTGGGGAGCCTAGATGAATCCGTATTTGAATTATATTATGCTATTTATGTGGCAGTGTTATGGCAGTACAATTTGTTCCCAAGACACATTATGTGTTCAGTGTTGGAAAAGATCGCCTAGTAAAATATTGGGATGCTGATAAATTTGAGCTGCTGTTGACTTTAGAAGGACATCATGCAGATATTTGGTGTCTTGCAGTCAGTAATCGTGGGGATTTCATTGTCACTGGATCTCATGATCGTTCCATCCGACGCTGGGATCGCACTGAAGAGCAGTTTTTCATTGAGGTATTCACAACTTGTATAAGATGGCCTACACGTGTTAAAAGCAGGACAAAGTGCCCGTGTCTCTAATTTTATTACAGGAGTACTTTCAATTGAATTTTCTTCATTAAATTTATGTCACTGGAGTAAGTAGAACATTTCAACTGCAGGAAGAAAAGGAAAAAAGGTTGGAGGAAATGTTCGAGGCTGATCTCGACAATGCATTTGAAAACAAGTACGCATCAAAGGAAGAAATACCAGAGGAGGGAGCGGTGGCTTTAGCTGGGAAACAAACCCAGGAAACCCTTACTGCAACTGACTTGATTATTGAAAGATTAGACATTGCAGAAGCTGAAAAAAAGCGCATTGCAGAACATCAGGTTTACATTTGTTTCCTTATAGATGACTACCCGAATCTAAACTCACGCAATTTCTGAAAAGTAAATCTCGAAAACTTGCTTGCATAGTTAGTTGCATTTTTGCAATATATGGATACCCATGCATAAGCAAATGGGTTTGTAAACAAGTTTAGTAGCCTCTACAGTGCACACGTGCTCCCTAATCTATGACTGCCATGGCCTAAATTGTTCTTTTATCTCACAAATGAATCTGGAAAACATGCTTGCACAGAGGATGTCTTTCTAAACAAGTATGCTAGTTTTTCAGCTTACAATTCCTGTGTTAGCGCCTGTATAATAGAGAACTAATGACTCCTCACTTGATTTCTGCAAGTAATTATCAAATTATACATTAAACAACTTTGAGCTTGAAAATATGTATACAGGAAGTTCAATAAAGTGTTTTTTTCCCAGTACGTAGGGTTAGTTACATCAAATTACATCTTTTGGTTATATCAAAAACTTATATTTCAATATACATTTAGTATGAATGATTGCAGAAAATACATTATATTCGTCTTGTGTGACATCTAACAGAGTGATTAGGAAGATTGTCTTATATATTTTATTTTTAGTGCCTAATGTCATTGTTGCAATGGTTTGATTTTAGATTTCAGGAGAAAAATAAAAAATAATTACACATTTGGGTTCTATCAAAGACTAAACTTTCAATTCTATCGTTTAGTATGGATGATTGCAGAATATATCTTCAGTTCATTTTCTGTGACGTGTAGCAGAAAGTGCAGAGGAAGATTATCTTACATATATTGTTAAATAATGCCTGATTTCTTTGTTGCAATTATTTGAATTTGTATTTCAGGAGGATAAAAATAACAGAAATGTTGCTGTTTTCCAATCAAATCCGCTTATGAACGGGCTTTCACCTTCTGATTATGTTTTAAGTGCATTTTCAAATGTTCACACCAATGATTTGGAGCAAACATTACTGGTATGTTTGAGAATTGCATTTTTGTTGCTTGATCTCATGCACGAATACAAGGCATTTCAGGCTACTGCATTTAGGCCCATTCCATTTTTCGTTGTCAATATGTTAATCTTACTTTTAAACCATTGCTTGGGATATGTATTAGCCTATTGAGTTTGTTGAACTTCTTGATTCATTACTATTTCTGCAGGGTCACATTTATGATCTCTACTAGTTCTTTTTTCTTTTTTTTATCTATATATTCAGACATTTATGGAGAAATTTTGACATTTCTATAGTAATCCAACTTGGTTACTCCAACTTGGTTACTGTTAGAGATATTATATTTAGTTTATATTGTGTTTATGTTAATTAGGAAAATATAGTCTTTATATGTTTATTAGGGAAACATTGTTCTTATTTTATTTTATTTTATTTTATTCTTACATATTCATTTGTATTTGGGCTTAGTCCATATTTCTTCTATTATAAATAGAGAACCCTATGTGTGTATTTATCACAAGGGATTAATTCCAATATATAATTTTCACTATATTTAACAGTTACATCTCCTCACCAACTCTATTTGGTTTAAAATATTCTATCCTCAATTATAATAATATTCCTGCATATCATATTTAGTTTCTAATTTGTTGAAAGGAAAAATGGTGAAAGGGCTCATTTGGGTAAACAACATGGCTAAGGACGTATTTAGTACTTAAACTTGAGAATGAAAATATGAGAAAGGATGCGAGGTGATAATTGTTTCTCAGCCGATTCATGCCTGTATGTACACACACATCAAAGATACAAAGGGAAGATATAAAAAAGACCACGAATTACTGTAGGTGATAAATTGGTACAATACAACAAAACATAGCTTTTCAGCTTTCCCGGGGTTGGTCAAAATATTAGTTCTAAGCTATTCCATTACTCTCCTCAAGCCGAAAATGCAAATTGTTTGTACCAAAATTGTATAACACATTGAATTTAAGGTCCTCTTAAGGATTTAGTCAAAATATTTGCAAGATGATTATTTGAGCTGACAAATATAGTGCAAATTCCTTGGAGGACACCTCAAACAATGACAATTAACTTTTATATGTTTGGTTATGAAATACAAGATTGGAAGCCATGTGAATTAGTGTTAGGTTATCACAATACATACTCATTTGTAGGAATTCGACAAAGTTTCAGCTTTTGGAGGAATTGTCTTATCCACAGAAGTTCACAAGTAACATCATTGTCCTATGCTTAACTTCAACACTAGATTGAACAACCACATTATATTTCTTTGTCTTCCAAGAAGTAATATTACCTCCAATGAAAAAACATTATCTAGAGGTAGATATTGCCCAATAAGCATCGCAATACCTATATACATTTGAGTATTTCCCTTTTCATATATGAATCAATGTCCTAGAGCCTTTTTTGAGGTATATGGGGATGCAAACCATAACATTCTAGTGAGCAACACAAGGAGCCTAGTAACGATTAAATAAGTTTCCCAACAAGTATTTTATATCTTTCTGGTCTGAGAAAGGTTCACTTTACTCGATCATTAATTTTATTATTTGGATCCATAAGACTATGCTTGGGTCTATAGTCAATCATACTTGTTTCTTTTTAAGATATTTAAGACATTGCTTTTTAGAATACTATCTTTTGATTGAGCTACTTTGATATCAAGATTATGAGATATCTCACATCGATTAGAGATATGATCAAATTATAGTATATAAGTAGGTGTAAATTTTATTTCAGAAGTTGTTTTTCTAGGTTGAGTTAGACTTAAAAAGACAATTTTCTAAGAAAGACATTTGTTTAAAAGCGATTGCATAAGTGTTTCTCCAGTTAAAATGTCTTGTGGCATCATTCCTTGTAATGACTGAACTGAGAGCACACACTTCTTAGGAAGGGCTTAACAATAAAAGACTAAATTATCTGTTTCTTTATGTTTTAGCCTAAATTTTCCAAACTAGTCATGTTAAGATTGGTGGAGATCATAAAGAATTTGGTGTAATTTACAAGTGTACAAATCTAGTCTAACGTATATCATGACATTATGCAGGCTTTACCATTTTCAGATGCTTTGAAGCTTCTCTCGTACTTGAAAGACTGGACTTCATATTCTGATAAGGTTACCCTTTATATATGAAAAATTATGTTATCATACATAGTAATGATGTTGATGATGATAATTAAATTAACAATAATAGATGTATAAAAATTTTAGATATTTTTACAAGATGCTGGTATTAATGTCTTTCTGATAATTGCAGGTTGAGCTTGTTTGCAGAGTAGGTACGCTGCTGTTGCAGGCACATTACAACCAGCTTCTTGCCACACCAGCTGCCCGACCTATCTTGACTGTTTTCAGTGACATTTTTTATGAAAGGGTCAAGGTAAATATGCTAGGTTTTTACTTTTTTTATTTTTTTTAAATAATTGAAGCTTTGTCGTATTTGGTACATTAAAATTTACTGCCAGAAAGCGTATTTAGATTTGAATTGATTAATTCATTATGGAAGTTTTACATGTCTATGAGTGTGGACTCCCTGTGAAGAAATTGGTAATACTTTTGGATTGTATGTTTTGTTGTTTGTACCTAAATTTTTCGAATTTAGATGTATTTCTGTGATACGTTTTTGTTGTGAAAGTTTGGTTTAAAAAGTAGATGGGTTGTGCTATGCCCAATATTCAAACTCTTTTGAAAATTGCCTGATGAGATAAAACTGGAGCAAATGACAATGGACCTTTGCGAAGGATGATGAAACACTGACTAAACTTACGAAAATTATTCTTCTGACGATTCTTAATTATTTCTTATCCTAATGTTTGGGAGGCGTTACATGCTAGGGATTGTAGACATCTTATGCATGACACTGCGAGTCCTCAGACACCGTACTATCATATCTAACATGGGCATTTTACAGACGTACGGTTTTTCAAAAGAATAAAATATCTGATGGTTATGGGTGATAATCCTAATATAAGTAGTATTATTTGTTTGTGATCAGAATGAACATGTAGGTAGCCCAATAATTTTAAAAATTAATTTATCATTATCCAGCTTTAATTTTAGTAATAGAAAATATTTTCTGCCAATAAAGGCAATTAGGATTTATGTTTTCGAAATTAAATATTTTTGTTATTTCGTTAGTTTCAGTATAGTTAACTGGTGAACTTGATTGTATCGTTGACAACTTGGTGTCTTAATCTTGTGCTAGGGATGGAAGGATATCTTTGGTTTTAACCTCGCAGCCATGGATCATATTCAGGTTTGTATAAAAATTCTTCCGAACAGTTTTTCGCCACTGATAAACACGCTGATTCAATATTGAAATGATCTTTCAGCAATTGATGGCATCTAGATCAGATGCTCTTTTTCATGATGCAAGATCAAAACTGCTAGAGATACGTGCTCGACAATCTAAACGTTTAGAAGAAAGGTCACACACTGGAGAAGTGAAGCGAAAGAAGAAAAAGACATAAAGTATCGTTGCATATTGGACATAGTTATGTGCTGATGACATGGCTTTTTCAATCATGGTGGAAAAATTGGTGAATCATTGCAGACTCACAGCTTAGCTTTCGTAATATAGCATACATGTTCAAGAAAAGATGTTGAGTAGAGGTTCGATCAACGGAAAGGCGTACGACCTTGTCAAAACGGTTCATTTTTCCAGATTGTTGCAGTTTTAATCAGCGGCTTATATCTTGATGTCAAGATGTCATCATCATTTGAAGAGTTAGTTTTTCACAATATACTTTTGCTGATTTGGGTACCTCAGAAAAGGTCTTACTTTTCCATGTAATATTGTAAACATTATAAATTTTGCCTGAATTTAGTTTAATTCATTATACAACTTTTTCTGATAGTTTATGTACTGTTAGTGAGAACTTTTCCCCGTTAACTTGAAGGCATTAAATTCTCTCCTAGATTGTTTCCCTATACATATTATATTTTAGTTTGAATATATTAGAATGTTATCATTCTGCCATCTATTTTATTACAGAAAAAATGTAAATTGTGAATTTGAATTATTGTATCGTATTTGATGAGTATTTTTTTTTTATATAAAATATACATTAGACATTTCAAGTACTTACAAATTAATTGTATATACAATGTGAGAATTTTTTTATTTAAATTTTGGTTGTGTTTCTTTTTTACTTTTCCACGTTGGTGTCTTCGATTATAAATTTTGTATTGTAACTTTGAAAGATTATTAAAAATAGAATCCGATAAGAATTGGTGTACACAATAAAAAAAAACTATTATTCATATTTCATGTCTTCATTTTTATTTTTCTTTTCTGAAAAATAAATCAGACATGTTTGGAAACAGAAAGTGATGTAGGAATAATGTTTATCTGAGCTAAACTAAATTGCTAAGTAGTCACTTCCTAGATAAAAGGAGCAAGTTGCAGAGAAAGATCTAAACGAAGTTCTTGCCAACAAAAGTCTGACCAAATTTCCAATTACTGGGAGCAATCCAGCGAGAGGTAGAGTACCTGAGATCACTGCTTCTCACTCTGAAAGACAGTGCCTCTCCCACTAACATGACATCAGTTTCCCATTTTTGACCCCAATTTCGCTTCAAATTTGTCCAATGCTTGATTTTCTTGTTACCCTTTAGCTGCACTTGTGTGATATCTCCAGCTCCTCCAACATTCCACACTGATACCAGATTAAAATAAGGATTCCCAGTGATAGTGAACCGAATTCCTCCTTTCTTCTTGCACGGTACCCTGCAAAATTGTAAGACTCCTACACTTAAATAAATATCATTGGAAAAGTTTTTATAATATTTTAACTACCACCTTATGCAAATATGATAAGCTTTTATTCGTAACCTGCGATAATTGATTGGGACTATGCCAGCCTTATACTCTGCAATTTTGAGATATGCAGGTTTGGCCAAATCAAAGTGTTCGCGTGGTGGGTTGCACCATCCTCCATTATCACCAGGTATATCGTAGTTTGGAGGGCAAAGATTGGTTCCCGTCACAAAAATAGAGGATTTCCCTGCCTTACATCCTGCACGAGAATTTACACATTTGATCTCGTAACATGCACCGCATGTCTGTCCATCCTTGAACAAAACTGAACTCAATGCTGTCGTATCTAGGCCATAGCCATCCTTAACCACATCATCGTACCCACAAGCTCCACCTGCATGCAATGTGATCAGGTTTCATTAAGAAGATACTCGTAACAACTTTACGTACATAGTATTGGTACATGCATTTATTTCAATGAGTTTTTATATTATAACACATCTTTTATTTTGAACATGGTAAAAAAATTTAGACTGAATAGCTTTAGATATAAGTAATGAAATCAGGTAAGAAATATTGTACCAAATGTTTTAGTGTCTCCATCGTAGAAGGTTGCAAGAGCTTTCTTCCATCCAGTAGGCTTAAAAATTGGACGATGATGTCTGAGTTCACCTTTCTTGTTATATTTGTTATTGCTTTTGCCAGCAGCATGGACATTAGGAAGTGAGAATGCTACAAGAAAGACCAATGTTGTGATTAGGATGGCTCCCGAGAGGAAAGCCATGACAACTTTTCAGATTTGGTTTCAGTTCTCTCCAATATATGAGATGATTCTTTGATGTTTTCCTATATTTTCTCACCTGTATCTGTATGTATATATAGGAAAATGTGTTTAGCATGTGTAACAATTTTAATTGGCTGCCACTTTCGCGGAATGTTACAGTATGATGACCTCTTCTCTCGGACATCCTTAAAAATTAGAAAGAACAATGGAAGATTTAAATCTAGCTTAACATGTTTTATATGTTTCAAATTTGAATATTGCTATACTCTTTTTTAACATTTTTATTTATTGTTTTTTTACGTAAAAACATTTCACTCTCAATTTCAACTGTGCAATAGCATAAACTTATCCTTTTTATTCTATTTGATCTTTAATTTTTGTTTCATCAGAGAATCTTTTGTTTTGCTAAAATAATTTTCGTTACCCTTTAACAATTTGATTAGTTTGTATAACATTACATTTTAATAGTATTCAACTATCATAAGAATTATCACACATCTAACGTAAAGAATAATCAATTCAAAGAAATATATAAATGTTATTCCAGTTATCCAAATATAACTATAACACCAAAAAATATATATACAAAGATCGTATATTATTATTACACTTACATCAAAAGTGTAAGTCTTTCGAAAATAGATATAAACAAAAAACTAACATCTTACTCTATGCTTCAATATCCCCATCATGCACCTGATCAACATAAGCATCCTCATCTATTCACACCATTAAGTTGATCATTTTAAACAAGAAAGCGACCATACAAACAAATAGAGATAGAACGACAAACTAATATTCCAAAAGAGCATGCATACAACACTTATATAAAGGTTGGAAGTCCCACATCGACTAGAGATAAAACCAAGTTATAATATATAAGTGAGGAGCAAACCTCACCATACAAGCAGGTTCTTCAGTAACTATCACCGGTTTATGGTCTGAAAGGATTCGATATATCCCTAAAAGTATAAAAGGAACGAAACGGACTAGTAAAAGAAGAAACGGTAACATGCCGGTGGAGCGGCCGGTGGAGGAGCCGGTGGAGCAGCCGACAGAGAAGACCAAAACTCAGGCAAGAATGTTTTAGAAATTTAATCAATGGGTACTGTTTGATAATTTTTGGATTTATATC
>NC_028353.1:5274820-5275869 GCF_000741045.1 Vigna radiata var. radiata
TAATTTGAGATATTTTGTAAAAAATCCTACCATCTACGTTTCGCATTCCCCTCGGAGAGTCCTACCATCTACGTTTCGCATTCCTCTCGGAGAGTCCTACATTGTTACTGTTTCTTCTTTTACTAGTCCGTTTCGTTCCTTTTATACTTTTAGGGATATATCGAATCCTTTCAGACCATAAAGCGGTGATAGTTACTGAAGAACCGGCTTGTAAGGTGAGGTTTGCACCTCACTTATATACTATAACTTGGCCTTATCTCTAGTCGATGTGAGACTTCCAACACACCCCCTTCACGTCGAGGTATAGACATCTCGTGCGTGATAGTAGAAATTGGATGGTCCAATACCGGCCGCTCCACCAGCTCCTCAAAAAAAAAAATTCTTACCATCTACATTTCGCATTCCCCTCGGAGAGTCCTAGCATGTTACCGTTTCTTCTTTTACTATTTCGAGTCGTTCCTTTTATACTTTTAGGAATATGTCGAATCCTTTCAGACCATAAACCGGTGATAGTTACTGAAGAACCGGCTTGTAAGGTGAGGTTTGCACCTCACTTATACATATTATAACTTGGCCTTATCTCTAGTCGATGTGGGACTTCCAACAAAGCAGTCACTTAAGAATCGTCGGTCAGTGGAGCAGCCGATGGAGCAGCCGATGGAGCAGCCGATGGAGCAGACCATGTCGTGGTAGTTATCTCACCGGAGCTCAGTGCAACTGGTGGAGTCACTGTAGAACCAGCTGGTGGAGCAGTCACTGAAGAATCGTCGGTCGGTGGAGCAGCCGATGGAGCAGACCATGGCGTGGTAGTTATCTCGCCGGAGCTTGGTGCAACTGGTGGAGTCACTGAAGAACCTGCTGGTGGAGCAGTCACTGAAGAATCGTCGGTCAGTGGAGGAGCCGGTGGAGGAGCCGGTGGAGCGGCCGGTGGAGGAGCCGATAGAGAAGATGCAGAACTCAGGCAAGAATGTTTTAGAAATTTAATCAATGGGTACTGTTTGATAATTTTTGGATTTATATCCTAAAGGCCGATTAAGACCCTAATACAA
>NC_028353.1:5282659-5284507 GCF_000741045.1 Vigna radiata var. radiata
CTGTTAATGAAGGTTTAGAAAAACTTAAGTTAGTTAATTAGTAGTAGATGTTTTTATATTATCTTTGTAATAGTTTTAGTTAATTTGTAGTAGATTATTTGAGATATTTTGTAAAAAATCCTACCATCTACGTTTCGCATTCCCCTCGGAGAGTTCTACCATCTACGTTTCACATTCCCCTCGGAGAGTCCTACCATGTTACCGTTTCTTCTTTTACTAGTCTGTTTCGTTCCTTTTATACTTTTAGGGATATATCGAATCCTTTCAGACCATAAACCGATGATAGTTACTGAAGAACCGGCTTGTAAGGTGAGGTTTGCACCTCACTTATATATTATAATAGGCTATGTTTTTCAGGTTCGTTTTCTCACTTTTGCACCGTTTAAAATTAGTTTTACTCTGATTACATTACTCTTTGATGAATTATCTTTCATTTGAACCGATTAAAGTGCGTTTTCGTTGGGTTTTGCTGCAGTATCGCTCTTGTCATTGGGTGACTGATGAGTCGATATTTTATTGACTTCACTTAGTTTATTGTACCGAAATTAATCAGGGAATTGTGTTTAAATGTCCGGTATTTTCCCGTTTCTGCTAATTGTGCTTAATTTGACCGGAAATTCGAATTTTAATTAATTTGAATATTCTGAGCTAATTATTTGCATTATTAATTGCATGGAAAATTTTGGAAATACAATTTGGGACATTTGGAGTGCTATCAAATAAGTCAAGACTCTTCACATGGACATTTCAAATTTAATTACTTTGAAACTTAGTAGTGTAGATAGTTTTAATTAAACTTGTAAACATTGGGCCAATTTTTGGTAAAATAGTTTAGGCCCAAAATGTTAGAATAGATGACTTGGCACCTAGTTTTTTTTAGGGTGGACCCCACCCTCATTATATGACACACAACTTAGGGATTGGGAAAAGGGGGCAGTCGTCACTTACTGGGCTCTCATACTCTCTCGGCAGAATTCATTCATGAGAGGTGCTGGAATATTTTCTGATTTTGGGAGGATGTAGTTAACGGTTTTTCTCTCATGGGTTGAAGAAAACAAGCATTTTTCTTTTTTCTAAGCTTTCTTTAACATTGTTTCTATGGAATGAAGAATGGGTCCAGCTCAGGGTGATTTAATTTGATTTGGGGGTCTAGGCTGTTGAACGTCGTTTTTAGCAGCTTCTATATTTTCGAACATCTCTTACCTTCACACATTTTCTTTTCTCCACGCTCATAATGGAACCAAAATGGGAGACTAACTTTTGCTGGAACAACCGTGATTGAAACGGTGATTGAATAGGAAATTGGGAAACGCTGCTGCAGCCGTTTATATTTGACTTTGCTTTTCTTCCAGCTTTTGGCAGTGTCTCGGATTGCTTCAGCATAGCTGCCACATGCACCAGGACGCCAGAATGTAGCATTCAAGTTGATTTTCAATTTTAGAGGGGGTGCAGCAGCCACCTCCGTTGGAGAATGAAGGGCANGTAGCAGTTTCCTTTTTCTTTCCTTTGTTTACATATATTTTGTCAAGTTGAACACGTTGAGGTAGAATGCATTACAAGGTTTTAGTTGATTGATTAATTTTTAATTCACGGTTTCAAACTTTCATNGTCTTTCTTTTTATTTTAACTGAATGCATTTAGGGAGCACCTTAGTNATTTATTTTCTTTCACTGCCCATATGCTTTTATCATGTTGATTCCCGTGATGGATGTGCTTGGTAGATACCACAATATGCATTTAAATATGTTTTCTAATTTCAAGTGGTGATGTGTTTTCCTTAAATTGAATTGTCCACGCTGATTCCATTTTTTTTGTTAGGCATTTCTTTTTTTTCTTTTCTTTTAAAGT
>NC_028353.1:5284747-5334702 GCF_000741045.1 Vigna radiata var. radiata
TTATTTTTTTTAAAATGCTTTCTATCCTATTTGAGTTGTGTTTAATTTCTATGCATTTTACTTTAGTGTAATTCTCATATGCAAAACTTTCAACCCCCCACTTCGTGTGAGACCTGATTCTCGAACCACAGTTTGGTCCTTGAGAGACGACCTAGGAGTCACTTCCTAGCACTATACTGCATTCTTTATGCACATCAAATTTGTATGGGCTGCGACACCCATCAGTGACAATTTCTTGCATTTTGCATTCCTCAAATTCCTTCCACTACATTTTTAAAATCATCCAATACAAAAAAAACATACAATCCATTCTCTTAAACTAAAATATAAAGTTTTAAACTCGAACCGCCATGAGCCAGGAACAACCCGAGAGGCCTCAAGCAGAGAAAGATCCAATCAAATACGACGGCGTTTTAGACGTCTAACCTATAAAGTCCGACGTTTATATAGACGTCTGACCTATATAATCCGATGTCTATATAGACGTCTGACGTCCCATTAACGTCACCCATAAAGACGTCGGATCAGGACCTGACGTTAAAAACCCAAAATAACAGATGTCTAAAGCCCTTTCCGCACTAGTGATAGCAAAACACTTCAGTCAAACAAAAGATTACAAAATCACTAAGAACTTCACTAGTGCCAAACTAACTCTCAACACAAAATTTCTCGCAAAAGAGAGCGCTTAACGCTAGTTATGGTGCTCAACGCCAAATATCTCACAAAATGTCTTGCTTAACAAAAAAGGATTAAGAAGGTTCTAGACCTATAGTGGCAAGTAGCGCTAAATGGTATCCTATCATCGCTCAAAGCCAGACCATTCGTAAAAATGGTCCCTCAACGGTGAGAGTGATCACTCATCGGTCTACAGAAAAATTGCTTCCAAACTTGCACAACCAAGTTGTGTTGGGCATCACACTAACATCGCTCAACGCCATATTAGAAACCAACAACTTCAATTTTGTGATTTGGGGAACCATGGACTTGTTTAGATTACCAAATTGTTATTCCTGACTTAGTGTTTGGTTAAAAAAAACATGTTTCAATGTTTGTGTTCATACCAACTTATTCCAATGGCTAGACCCCTAGTCCTTCAACTCAACATTAATTAAAAAAAGCAAAATACACAAAAACAATTAAAACAAAACATATTTCAACAATTCAAAACACCTACATTAGTGAATTAACTAATTCCAAATAAAACAAACATGCAACTCATATTCTCAAAGCATCAACAACTTTAAAATGTTGTAGATAACTTCTCTTACCTTTCAAATAATCAAATAGCTCTAAGGATCTTAAGGCAGCTCCAATAGCTCAAAAAACTTTATCTCTTACTACAAACTATAGAAATATGATCAGGGTACACCATTAGAATCAATAACAAGTAACGAGTCTTATAAAAGATTCAAACGTCACATGCAAACCAAGGTAGCTCACATGCAATGAAGAAAACACTGACTAGGCAAAAGATCATAAACTTACTTATTCTTTTGTAGAAACTAATCAAATGAAGTAGAAGATCTCGTCTCAAGATCACTCAGGCAGTCTCTAACATTCAAACATATGAACAAGAATTAAAAGGCTTAGAGAAATAGTAGAGAGTTCTTAGAGAAAGAATTTTAAAAAGATTATCTGTTTTTAGATTATGAAAGTCGTTAATAGAAATTCAATTTATACGATGAAATTTTAATATTAAAATAACTGAGTCTTATTACTTAAAATATGTTATCACCTCTAAGACACTATTTTCTAAGCTTTTATTTTTTGATTTTTGAAAAGTTTTATTTTAGATATCTTATCACATCCTTAATTATACATTTTTTTTTTCGATTTCATCGATGTATCAAATTGTTTCTAAAACTCATATTTGATAATTTTTACTTCATTTTAATACTTTTATTTGTTGTTTATTTTTATTTTGTAAAATATTATTTTGATAATTTTTCATATAATTATTTTTATTTTCTAACTCAAATTTTATTAGTGTAATTGTAAAGACATTTATTTTACTATAATATAATAACTTAGTATCACTGTGACAATTGTTTTTATTACCATCCAACATAGATTTCAAAAGATGAAAGATATATGTTAATTTTTAATTATTATAAGTTTAATATTTGTTTTTATGGGATTTTGTATAAGTGATATACTATAATTTTAATTTGTGTATAAAATAAAACATTTCATTAAAATTTAGAGGAAGATAATAAAAAAACATTTAAAATAATTTTAAACTTAAATACTCTTTTTTTTTTTAATTTTATTAATTTTGTTTCATTAACGTATACAAACTTAATAAATATTTTGGTTTTCATAAAATTTTGTTTGGTATTCTAATTTTAAATGTATATAATTATGATTTTTTTATAAATATTTTATATTAAAATAAAAAATAAGTTCATTTGATATTGAATATTTGATAAAATCATCTTTATTTGTAAAGTTTTATTTTTTTTTATGTTAATATTAAAATAGTAAGAAAATGGGTAGGGACATAATTTGATGTCTTTATTTTTCTTTTGTTTGAAAAATATATACATCAGACATGTTACTAATAAATGGTGATATATATAGGGATAAGTTTATCCGAGCTGAACTGAACTAACTTTCTATGTAGACAAGTAACCTAGTGACTTCCTATATAGAAAGTGGAAATTGCAGACTAAGATCTAATTAACGAAGTTCTTGCCTTCAAACGTTTGACCAAATTTCCAACCACTAGGAGCAACCTTGGGAGAGATAGAGTGCCTGCCATCACCAGTTCTGACCTTAAAAGACAATGTCTCTCCCTGTAACATCACATCAGTTTGCCATTTTTGACCCCAACTTCGCTTCAAATTTGTCCAGTGCTTGATTTTCTTATCACCCTTCACCTGCACTTGTGTGACGTCTCCAGCTCCTCCAACATTCCCCACTGATACTATATTAAAATGAGGATTCCCAGTGATTGTGAATCGAATCCCTCCCTTCTTCTTGCACCCTACCCTGCGATAAAGGATTGGGACCATGCCAGCCTTCTGCTCTGCAATTTTCACAAATGCAGGTTTGGCCAAATCTAAGTGTTCGGAGCTGCACCCATGGCAGGCGTTTGTTGCCGTCACCAAAACAGGGGATTTCCTTGTCTTACATCCCTTACTAGAATCTGTGCATTTTATCTCGTAACATGACCCACATGACAGACCATCCTTAAACAAAACTGAACTCACTGCTATCGTGTCTAGGCCGTAGCCCTCCTTAACCACATCATCGTACCCACAAGCTCCACCTGCATGCATGCAGTGATACCCATCACAACTTTATCAATCAGATTTTATATTATAACACACACACACACACACACACACACATATATATATATATATATATATATATATATATATATATATATATATATATATATATATATTATTTTAGACATGTTTAATGAAATTAAGTAAGAGACCAAATGATTTAGAGTCTCCATCGTAGAAGGTAGCTTGAGCTTTCTTCCATCCAGTAGGCGCAAAAGCTGGTCGATGCTTTCTGAGTTGGCCAATCTTGTTATATTTGTTGGTGTTGTTTTCAGCAGCATGGACATTAGGAAGTGAGAATGCAACAAGAAAGACCAATGTTGTGGTTAGGAGGGCTCCCCAGGGGAAAGCCATGACAGCGCTTCAGATTTGGGTTCAGTTTTCTATAATGTATAAGATGATTATTTGATGTTTTTTTTTTATTTTTTTTTATATATTTTCTCACTTGTATCTGAATGTTTATATAGGAAAAGTTTTTAGCATGTATGGCTATTTTAATAGGTTGTCATTTTTGAAGAATATTGCACTACGACAGTTCTGTCGGCCATCCTTAAAAAATGGAGAGATGAATCATAAATTTAAAGCATATTACTATTTTAAGTTCATTTACTTTGTCAACTTCTACTATTTCAAAAACATACCTGACTAATTTAGGATGACAATATAAAAAACATGTTTGGATATGCAATTTAGGATGACAATATATTATGGAAGCCATTTTTATGGAATATCTTATTATCAGTAATGTGTTTTTTTTTCTAGATATTGAAATCTCATTCTCTATTCTCATGTGTTTTATGGTCGAATGGATTTTAGAAGTATATTTGAATGGATTTTAGAAGTTAAAGAAGTAATTAAGTTATAGTTTAATTATGATTAAGATAAAACTATTTTACAAATTTTAATTATTATATGATTATTTCTCAAATAAAAAATATTATTTAATAAAAGTTAAGCTACGTATATAATAACTATTGATATTCATATGATATTGTCTTTACTTACTTTTTTATTCTTTTTTTTAAAAAATACAAAAATTTACATTTTTATAACTATTTTTATCTTTATACTCTCTTAAATAAATGAATATAAAAAGGATAGCACGGTTAAAATATCTAATTATTAAGAGTATAATAGATAATAAAAATATTAATTTTTTATGAAATTTAAAGTAAAACGTTGTTAAAAAAAAATTAATGATTACTTGAATAAAGATGACATTATTCCAAACCTACGTTTTAATAATTTAAAACTAGATATAATTTGAATCATGTAAACTATTGTCCACTTTTAATGTTGGTTAAAACCATTTAGGCGTTCCTATTTTCGTAAGGTATTTCCAATTTGGTCCCTTCTTTTAAACCTTCCCAATTGAGTCCTTATAAGTGCTAATTTCAAACAAATTAGCCCCTGTCGTTAAAAATCGTTAACGGTGTTAAAATTGAGCAGAGGTGGGTAGATGACATGGTTAAAATTCTCCTTCTGAGGTGTTGAAATTGTGCAGAGGTGTTCAAATTTTTTCCATTCTCCTCTGCACAATTTGAACACCTCTGCACAATTTTAACACCTCAAAAGGAGAATTTTAACCACGTCATCTACTCACCTCTGCACAATTTTAACACAATTAACAATTTTTAAGGGCATGGGCTAATTTGTTTCAAATTAACACTTATAAGGACTCAATTGGGAAGGTTTAAAAGAAGGGGATCAAATTGGGAATACCTTACGAAAATAGGGACGCCTAAATGGTTTTAACCTTTAATGTTTGATGATTTTAGATTAGTCCTCTTATATTTTTCGAGATTTAATATTTACCTTTAATTTATGTCAAATTAATACCATACTTTTATGAAATAAAAATTTGACCTTAGCTAAGTTCTAATTTAATATATAGTACTTCTGTTTGTGCATTATTTGTTTGGATAAGTATTTCTGCCGTAATTTAAAAAAAAATATTGTGTTTTTTATTATCATATAGATGTAAACTTTTTTATTTTATTTTATTTTGAACTATAATGCATTAAGTTTATGAGCCATATTAAGTTTAAGATCATAGAGAAAAATAATTTGGTGAATTATGTTTAAAAAAGATTAGACATTTTTCACAATTATATATCGTAGTTGAATATAATGATATTTAAATGATGATTTTATATTTTTAAAGAAACTAGTTGAAGAGGTTTATGTATGATGAAACTTATTAGCTGGAGCTTTAATTAAATGTCTGATTTACTTATTTTAAAAAAAATTAAGTTGTTATGTAATATTTTCTTCTAAGTCAGTAGAAATGATAAAACTTGTAAAACAAGATATTGAGTGAAATACATGATTTTTTTTGTCTGATCCCACAAATTATTTGTAATTTTTTATCAATATTTATTGAGTTTCATAATATAATATAAATATTATTTAAATTTATAGTTATTTTTTATTACTCTCTTAAAAATGTTTGGACTTAATTATTCTTAACAAATTTCTTTTATTATTTGAGATCATAGTCATTATTAAGTAATCTATGAATTACTATATCAAGTTATTTTTAACTCAATCAAATATTTTTTTTTTAAATTACTTCTGATTTAATTAAATTATTTCTTAAATCACTTCGAACTCAACACAATTAATATTTTGATTTTCAATTATTTCTAACTATCTTGTTCAAATATTTTTTTTTCAAGTCATTTTTAACTTAGATAAATATTATTTCACAAATTACTTTCACTTAAACAACTATTTTTTCATCAACAACTATTTCTAGTTAGTATAACTGGATTTTTTTTTCAAATGATTGTGAGGATTTTAGTGATATAGTCACATTTTAGCTTGGTAGGTGAAGACATTCGTGTGTGTGTGTATGATTTAAGCATTCTTCCTTTTAGCTTCTTGAAATAACTATAGCAATATTTTTCGTTGAAACCTTATACGTGTGTGTGCGTGCGCGTGGCTCATTTTTTTTTTTTCATATTAAAAAAGCTTTATATAGACAGTACAAGAAAATAATTATTGGAATAACTTTTAATTGTTGACCAACTTCAACTCTTTATACGTCTTTCATGACAATCATGTTAGTGATGGATGCATAAAGTCATTTTCTAATTAAATACAAGTTTTTTTTATTATTTAAAGAGATCTTTCATTTTCAATGTTATTTCTATTATTTGTTAGCATTTATTTTAATTATAGAATAAATATTAGAATATTTTAAATTTTTATTTTTAAGAACATAATGGTTATATTTATCTTTTTTTAACTGCATAAAGGTTATGGAGTAGTTATTATATTGTTTAAATATATTGTTTAAAGATAAAGTCCAACCCATTATTTTTAAATATGTGATGGTCAGACTTTATATAAAGGGATGAGTTACTCTCAGTTTTGATCACTAAGCCTACTCCTCTATTCAGAAAATCGAGTGAGTTAGGGTTTAGAAAACAAAACTATCTCGGTTGGGATTACAAAATTGCAATGACAGGAGGTATACACCTTATTCTTTCATCTTTGCTTCCACCGTTCTTGATCTGAATGTGTTATAGATCAATTTTACTTTGTTTTATTTTTATCATCTGGTCTATTTATTTTTATCATTATTAATATTAATTATTTAAATAATTAAATACTTAAATTATAATAATAAGTAAATAGGATAAACTTGATATCATCTTATCTTTTTATTTATTTATTTTTATGAAATTGATGTTTAGTCCTCAATTTTATTTTTTATTTAAAATAAGTGAATTTTATCCATGTTGTCACGTAACTAAGTCACGTTACACGTGCTAGCCACCCTGGTGAAAGTGTTGATTGTCTGAGAGACAGTTTCACCTATTTTCAAAATTTTTGAGTACCTAAAAAAAGAAAACTAAAGTATAATGGGCAAAATTAATTTTCTGCAAATTCAGCCAATTCAATTCATACATCTGAATTTTATGTTTAGTTCAAATAAGTTAAAGTTTATCTAATCAGATCAAGAATATATCTTCCAAATCAAAAATACAAATTTTATATTAATTATTTATATATTTTGATGGGAGTGATGTGATATTTAATTTCTTTTTATCAGGAAAACTATAAATACAAATTTTGACTTTGAAAAGGATGATGTTTTGGATTATGAACATAAGATTTGAGTGAGCAGGTTTGGTATGTTGGAGCAGTATTTTAGTTGGTAGTAGTGGTGGCAACTGGCAACTGTCAAGTTTAAGGAAATTGTTTTCGTCCTACAATTCCGATTTCTGTTGGGTTGGATTAAGGAATAATAACGAAATAGGTGGCCCGCATCTTAACTTACAAATACTAATGTTTCCCTAGTTTCAACTTCGTCAATGCTGCAAGATTTTGTTGCCAACATCCTCTAGGGTTCTCTATTTCTTTCTTCACATCAATGGCCAAGAAGAGAACCACACCTCACAGCAACAACAATCAGAAGAGGAAGATCCCATTGATAATTCGCATGCCAAAACATTCTCAACAGCCAAGAAGCTCACCTCCCAAGCGTCGCACTGATTTCTCTGTGTTCACACGCACTCCCTCCTCCTTCTCTAACCCTGCTTCTGGTACCTTTTCTGCTTCTTATCAAATAAGGGTTTTTCAATTTTCTTCTTTAGTCTATTGCTTCCTGAATTTGGTTTCGGTATGGAATATGATTGTTGTTCACTGTGTGACCTTATTGTTGTTAATTGATTTTGTTGATTTTTATGTAGGGAGCGTTGTTTCGTTTTTTCTTTGAATTAATTGTCAACTGTTTACTGCAAAGCTAGTGCCATTCCTGCAATTCCCCGCATTTAGTTCATTTTCTGCTTTTCTATTCAGTGCATCTGAGAATAATTGAATTGTAATGATTTCATAGGGTAAGAAGCAATTGGAAATGGGATTATGAAATCCCTTCTCCCTTCTTTGGTCTGAAGCAGTTCGATTTGCTGTTTATTGTGTCACGTCTTCATAGATGACGATGTTTGAAAAATTTGTTGAATGGTAGCTTGTTAGCAATGTGGTTGAGCAATGAAATAAACGTGTCAACGTGCTTGTTGCTTTTCCAATTTTGCATTTTTTTGCCAATGGAATGAAATCATTCTTTTGTTACCATGCTAAATGGTTTGTGTGTACTGAAAATTATTCATAACTTTTTTATTTCAATCTTCCAGTCATGTGTTTTGTGTTGGAGGAAAAGTGCAGAATATGGTGTTTTTTGCTTGGACCTTTACAGTCCGTATCAGAAACCACATGCATCAACCTTTAGGCTTGAGTGGCTCCATTGAGATAATGTGTTTGATAAGCATTGTCAAAATTTTGAAGGAATTAATTTTGTTTCTTAGATCCATATGACTTTATTCAGGCTAGTTTTATACATTTGGTAATCTAAAACTCTGTTGTTGATGTTGCCAAGTATGGAGGTTTCGCCAGTAGTTTGTTCTCTTCCTTCTAACATCTTGCTGTGTGTAACATGTGATTCAATTTAAATTAACCATTCTGTTAGGATTTAAATCCAGTGTCTGTCTTGCATTGCCAAACTGTGATTGAATTTTGTTAAAATATACTGATCTTTGATCTGACCAATTTTCGTGCAGGTTCGTCTTCTGGTGAAGTGAGGTTGAGCAATGTCACTGCAAGAAGTTTGCGGGGGAAGGGAATGACAACAAAACAAATTTCTGAAAATACAATGGTTCGATGCAGCATTTACCAAGAGGGTAGGCCAGTATGTTCATCTGAGTTTTCTGATGCTGGAGTTATGGAAGTTGATTCAGCTGTCCAAGATGAAAGCCTTGATCTTGGTTGCAATAGGTTTGTTTTTGTTCAAGTGTGCTAGTACAAATAAGTAGAGTTTAAGACCTTGCTGCTTTTATGTTTCTTCGTAGACTGAAACTTAAAAAAAGTTTATTGTTTTTGTACAGGGATGATTGCAATGAAAAATATGATATTTCCAAGATGTTTGAATCTATAGCTCTTGAATCATCTGTCAGTGATAGCAGTTCTCTAGCTGCAACTCCTGGAAGCGTAGTATGGGCAAGGACAGAGTGTCAATTGTGGTGGCCTGCTGAGGTATTTACTTTTATATCTGTGTGCTGGTTTATGAGTCAATATGGCATTTGATAGACAAAAGGAATACACTGATACAAAGTCTGCCATCTCTTTTTGGTATCCTTGAAGAATCTCTTGATTTACATGCAGTGTTCACTTATCACCTAAGTTCTTCAGGAAAATTCACATACATCAGGATATTGTAACATGTCCTTGTCTTCTTTAAAATTGGAGAACTTACTTTTGATAATCCATTGGCAAGTGTACCAAATCGTTTTAAGTAATAAACTCGTAATACTAGAAAATTGTGCGATTAACAACTCATCTAGACTCAAGAACAATTCAACATTTAAGAATATATGCAAAAAGATAAATTCACAAATAATTACAAGGTTGGACTTTGGCATTGAAGGCACTTAGAAATGGAAAAGATTAAAAATGGTATGAAATGACAATGTTAAGGTTAGTTTTCACCAATTCACTCTTGTGTATACCCACTTTCATCTCCTCTCCATCAATTTACTAAAGTCAATCCACTAAAACACTCTAGCCTTAATCCCTTATGTGAAAGAGCCTAGGTTTTCCCTATCAAACTCCAATCCCTTGGAAAATCTACCAAGCAAAACCCGCATTAAGAATCAATGAACCACAAGGACTCTTGTTTCAGTTCTAGGTTCCATCTTACGTCCCCATAACCCATGAAACCCCTAAATCAAGTCATGAATGTCCTCATTACATGCAAGTTTTAAGATTAGAAACAAGAATACTAGCAATTGATAGAAAAGGCATATATATATTCAAATCATTCAACAAATACACAAGATTCAAAGGCTACAACTAACCCCAACAAGATGGGTTTGGCTCTCCATTTCCATGGAGAGTCTCCATGCTTACAACAATGGAAGATGGAAGAAGAAGGAGACCCAAGGAGGGAGAAGGAGATATTCCCACATGCTCCACGCAGCCTCCAAGAGCTCCAAACAGTGAAGTCGCACCTCCAAACCACCAAAGACCTTTTTCTCTTTGCGTTCTCGGTTTAACTAAACCATCAGCATGTCAGTGCTTAGCGTTGATATCTGAGCGCTCAGCGCCACCTTTCTGGGAAATGGACACCCAACGTTGAGGTTCCAGCGCCCAGGGCACAACTCTCGTCATAGGGCAGTGCTCAAAGCCAATGTTTCTGCTTCCTTTTTCTCCCCTTTTGTGCAAAGTTGCTTGCTTCAGTGGCCGATTCATTATCATTGCTGGAGGTTCTTCCATGTACAATGTAAGCTACAAAAATAGGGAAATTTGTGTTGAAATCACATCAAAGTAGCCCAAACACAATTATTTATAAAAGCACGACAAAAGAAAGGATTTAGCAAGTTATAAGCCAGAGAAGAGTTGATTTTGCTACAAAAGTGATGCTTAGATAATGGTAATATTTAGCATTATCAACTTTTAAATTTTGAAATGACTATAATAAATGGAATAGGTTATAATCAGTTTAAGCGTCACTGTCTTTGCCTTTTTCCCTTTTAAATTTTGAAATGACTATAATAAATGGAATAGGTTATAATCAGTTTAAGCGTCACTGTCTTTGCCTTTTTCCCTTTTTAATTATTGATGCACTATAATGTATTATCTTTATTATCTTGGTAAACTGTGATAAACTTCCTTCTTATTTATCTATTTACTCATTCCACCATGCTGCTTTCTATTCCTTCGGAAATTTGTGAGACAATATTGACTCATGGGAGCTATAGAAGTTAAGATCAATTCTTGTTCACTTGAAATTTGTATCCTTTAATAATTGAATATTGAACATTTTTTTCCTATTCATATCTACGGTGCTTGATTTGTCAAAACTTTTCTCAACCTATCTACAAAAGATACGAGGAAAACCAATTATTGGAACGTTTTTGTAGTTTACAAGGTAAAAAACTAATGGTGTAAATCTGTCATACCTTTGATGTTTTTCAATCCAACCTTCTAAACATAATAGTTAATCAAATAGATCATTCATGACTTTGGCATGGAGTTTATTTCTGTGTCACTATTTGTTTTCAAATTTCATGGCCCATTTATTTATCTATATTAATTAAAAAAATAAACTTTTCAGATCATGGAAGAAACATCTGCGTTATCCAAACCTGGTAGTGATGGGCATGTTTTAGTGCATTTTTATGGAAATCTTCCCAGGTATTGTCTCATACATTTTCCTGACGGAAGTTTCTTGGTTGTCTAACTTGTCTACTTATTGCTGATGTTTCTTTGTTCCTTATCAGTGCCTGGATTGATCCAATGACAGATATTTCAACTTTTGAGGAGGTGAGTTAACCCTTTTCATGCAATATGCTTTTGTACACATGACAAGTTGATGGTGCTTAGAACTTTAGAAATCAAGCCACTATCTTGTATTTACATCTTGTTGATATTTAACATCCAAGTAAAGCCATGCTAGAAGAGAGGCATATAGAATGCCTAATCCTCATCTTCTAAATGAGAAAGCAGAGGGTGAATAAATGCTTATTTCTCAATTTTCTAATATGTTTCCGTGCAGCATGTCACACAATTTTTGTACTGAACTATTAAAATAATGATTTGGATTAAGCATATTGTCTCTGCTGTTGTCAATCCTTCTATTCTAAATGTTATTTTCAATTTTATGAATTTCTCTTTTATTTTCTGTTGAGAGGTTGGTTGCTATGGAATCAGGGAGTTATTTTACACAGTTTTCTGTTAAGCAGGACATAATTTTCAACAATTGTGAAGGTAGTTCTATGATTGTTTGCTTAATCATTTCTCTACATGATTTTTATTGTAGTCGTTTGAAGCAAGGAGCAATAACCCTTCAGAAGCTTTTCAACAGGCTTTAAAACAAGTATGTTTAATGTAAAACAAATCTTTTGTATGTTTTGCTCCAATAAATTTTACAATTTCAGCCGACGGAGTCTGTATATTATCTATTTTATAACCTCTCCCCCATTCTCGGTAATATATTTTTTTTCTTTCTATACCAGGCATTGCAGAAGAAGGCACAACTTAGTTCTTGCCAAAAGTTGACCGCGGATAGTTCTCCTCAATCTGATATGCAAGAACGTCCATTTGGTACCGTCTTGATTTATACTCTAAATTATTTTGTGTATAGTGAAGTGAGATGCCAAAACAAGGAACACAATGGGGGATGCCACAGTATAGAAAATAAACTATTTTCAACCTCTATCATGACCCTCACTGTGACAAATGATGATTCAACTAGAGAATTTTCAATTTCACATAGGCTTATTGGCAATCATCATCCCGTTCCATTCCATATGGTTGATTTTGCATTATAGTTTGAAGATTTAGTTCACGTCTAACTATCAAATACAGTATGACATGGGAAGCTTAGTTTCATTCTATCATATGACTTGTTACCTCAAATGTAACACGATAAATTGGATTGACAAATTTTTCTTTGCAATCACTTCTATATGATACCCATCAAAAGTTCTGCCTACCACAGTGCTTGACTTAATGTATAATTCATTAGATGATACTCTTTCAAGTGTCTTTTGAGATCACTTTCATGAGAAACTATTGTCAACCAGAACACTTGTCAAGATATGGTTTGTTGTGTATGTCACTGATATGTGTTGGGTCTATTTATGCCCAGCTCCTTCCACTGACATCCCTAGGTAATTATTGGTAGTGATCCTACCAGATATATTGTTGTGCTTTAGTATTGATAAGTTATTTTACTTTTTACTATATGGACATAGGACCAGATATATTGTTGTGCTTTAGACAGACAAGGATTCCATCATTTGACTCTTTATCTTTTATCTCTACATGGTATCTATAACCTAATTTGAATCTGTGCCCTCCCAATGGATGGTGTCAGTTTTTATTTTCGAATATTGTCTCTTTCCAATTTCCAGCATCCCTTCTTTGGCGTGCATATTTTTCCATCTATTTTTTATCACTTCCTTCACTGTTGCTCTATTGTTGTTAGCTTTTCAAACTACAACCCCACTATTTGAGTTATCTTGCCTAGTTGACCGTTGCATTGTTGGAGTTGTGGCATTAGAGCAGCCATGCACTCTCATGGACGCCTTGATGCTGTTGTGTTTTTGTCTCCTTTTATCGTTCCCTAGGCACATGATCACAAAGTCATTTAATTTATTTGCAAAATGTGTTAAAAGTGTTTGAGGAAGTTCTAAGAGGCTAACCCAACTGAATGTCCTTTTGGCATGAAGTCTGACAAGTTGGGGTTTGTAGTCAACTAAAAAGGGAGTTGAAATGGATCTGACAGTATTCAGATGCCACTTTCTCACCAAAAAAAAAAGAAAGTTTCAGGCCTTTTAGAGAGAGATTGTATTATATTTCCCGAGATTCACATCTCCACCTAACAAAACTATATATGGTCCGTCCATCTTCAAATTGTTGTGCAAAAATCAACCAATGGAGTAAAATGATGTTTGCCCAAACTCAAATAATATTTGTGAAGTCCTGAATAGAAACGTTGCCTTTTGCATCAAGTAGCACAACAAAGGTGGTGACTCCATTGAAAATATCTTATTTTTCAACAATAGGTAGTGATTTTATTTTGGGTAGTGATATGATTAAGATTAGGGGTGTCAAGATATGATTAAGATTAGGGGTGTCAAGTGAGCCAACCTACCTCATTACGGGTTGAACTAAAAACGGATCAACTCTACTCGACTTACTTTTTGGTGTGCTAGAAATTTTGTAATCCAGTTCGACCTATCACAGATTAATGGGTTGGCTCACTTATGAATGTTTTACTTTTGTAATTTATTTTATAAATTTATTGCAGTGCAATGAAAGTAGATTTACTCGATTTCTTTTTATAATTGTGGAATCAAAATATTCACCTAATTCTCCAAATATTAAAACATTATTAAATAACATTTTAGTATTTAAGAAGATCAAATTATGAATCACTATAATTTGAAGTAATAAATAATTATAATAAAAACTTATAAAAATAATAATAAAATGTTGTTGGTATGTTACAAGTGAACCCAATTTGATCACACTTAATCCATCGGTTAGGTGAGTTAGGTTCAGTATAACCCACATTTAAAAAAAATTGAATTTTTTTCAATCCAACCTGGCTCAACTCATGGTGAATCAACCGGGTTGGTTCACAAGTAAGAATCCATTTTGACATCTCTAAGTAAGATTAGTCACGTTTCTATTTAGCAAATACTTTTAGCAAACAAAGAGTTGCGGGACACTTACCTTCAGAGTCCCATGTGCATTGTTTTTAACCATACATCATTTAATGTTCTTGTATGTCTTGTGTGTTTGTCAGATTCGACAGCTATCTACTGATTGGCAATGGTTTATTCTTTTTGGTTGTTCTATTTGCTTTTTAATAAGGAATTATGATCTGAACAGATAACTGCCCTTCTAGAACGACAAGCAAAACAAGTGATGATTTTCAAGAGAGACGAAGAGGGAAAAGGGAACGTAAACCCAAAGTTCACTTTGATGTAAGTTTGTAATTTAGAACCTGTGGCATGATCACTATTGGAACTTGTTTTTGACGGGCTTATTGTATAATTTTTTTTTTTCCAGGAGGTTACATATGCAGTGAAATCAGAAAGAAAGCTTCGTCGGTTAAAGATAATGCGGTACCTCGGCCTTGCAGCTCCAATTGGTTCTCCCTTTTGAATTTTGACCACGATTATTTTCAAATGTTCGCAGCCTAATTTCCTTTCTTTAACTATAAATTATCATGAAATATGCATATTAAAAAATCTTTCTTTACTTGCCATTAGCTCTGTAAATTTTGTAGGACCACGTAGTCTCATATTACATTATTATCTGTAAAAACCATATCAGAATTTAATGGAATAACAGATTAGTTCTCCAATAAAATCTCCATTTTCCATTTGTTTAGTTTGGGTTTATCTTAATGGTCATATTTCGTATAATTTACGAAAATCTTTTGGTCGCTTATTCACTTTCTTTTTTGTCAAAATAAGGCAATATAACCCAACAAAATGAAGGGGGATGAACTCATAATTACAGTTGGTAACTGTTGTTTGTTGATCTATTATGAGGCAATATTTGTCAATCCTTAATGATTATTTGTCAATATACGTTAATTATTAAACCACCAATATGAAATATTTGGTCAAAAATCAAAAGATGTTATATAGTGGAATTGAAATATTCTGATTTTGAAGTATCCGTTTTGAGAGGTTCATTATTGTACCATGCTTGAAATTCCAAATGCAGTTTATGTATCTTTGCTAGAAATTTGTAGATGAGAGAAAAAAGTGACCTTGTCAGGGAAACATTATCTATCGATGATGAAACCAAAGTGACTACCCAACCACTTAAATCTGTATTATTGGCGATTCACAGCAGTGGGTGATGCAAATGATTTGTCAAATATTCAGGCTCGTATGTGCGTCTTATTCAATTCGGCCGAAATTTACAATAAAATCTATAATACCAACATGATGAAAAAAACCAAATGATGAGCAGGAAATGAACAAGCCAAACGAATGAAATGAATAAGCAGAAGACGAAAGGGAACATGAAATACTGTTTGAGAAGAAAATCTTCACATCCATTCCACAGAGGATAAAAGGCCATTTGCATCACTTTAGATAGAAGAAGCAAATTCAAAAGTTTGCTATACGATGCTCTGCTAAATACGTCATTTAATTATTATTGCTATTTGCAGAACTTACTGAATAACGCGGTATTATATCATCATACCACAATATGATAAATTTTTGTTAGAGCTCTCAAAATGGGTAACCTGACCCGGTTTATTATGGATTGGTCACTTAGTGAGCCAAATCAACCCGGTTCATTTATTAGCAAGCCAGAAAAATCTGAACCTGATTCGACCCACCACGGGTTAGTGGGTAAACATGTTAGCTCACTATTCCATTTAATTACAATTTTTTTAAATAAAAAAAATTACAAACTTTTTATATTCAAATTTAAATAAATTTCACTTTCAAAAAATGATATTAAGCTGAAGACAATTCAAAATAATAATAAAAAGTACCCTATAATCCAAATGTCATCCAAAAACAAACACAAAAAACCTGTTTCATGAAGAATTTCACTGAAGTGAGAGTGACAACACCGTAAATGAGAGCAAGTTCCATGAGAGTGATTTGTGAGAGCACAAATTACTTTTACGTATACACAGTATTTTATTTTTTAGGAGATTTCATAAATAAAATAATAAATTAAAAAAAATAAAATTAGGTAGGTGGGTTGGCGGGCCAATCCGACCCACCACGGGTTCAATCCGTATGAGCCGAGGTTTAAATGAGTCGGGTTTAAATCTGATCTGCATAAAAAAAAATTAATTTTTTCAAACCCAACTTGATCTGAACCCATGGTGAACCAGATTGACTTACGGATTGTGACCTATTTTGACAATTCTAACTTTCGTGTATGTACCAAAATTAAACTATATTAATTGTATGATTTACTATTAGACTTAAATTCATACTTAGATTTATATAAGAGATTCACATCACTTTCTATCTAAAACTTTAAGATAATGAATTAATAAGTTTTTCACTTATATATAATATTCTATTTTTTTTTATTTATGGTTAAGTAACGTAAAGAGACATTTGCAGAGATAATACAGATAATACATTACTGCTCTCTCGACACGTCCTTACTTTCTACCAACGTTGTGTTAATACAATGGTCAGTGATGGTTTGAGGTTTAAATTCAGGGAGTTTCGGGCACTCGAGATGGAGATAAAAGGAGGAAAAAAAAAAAAAAAAAGAAGCGAACTACTACGCTTGTGGACACCACGGTCTGTGAGGTGTGTGAAGTTGAGGGCTTAGTAGTTGAACAGGGAAGGTAAAGGTAAATCAGAGATATTAAGAAATCGAAAAGGAAAAATCTCAACTACCTTTTACAAATTATATATTTCTAAAGATCCTAAAATATTCTTTCATAACGGTAATGATGATTATGTCCACATTCTCTATATTTCCATTTATTTTTTTGTTGCACAATTTTAACTTATAGTTAAGAAAATGCATTTATTATATAAATGTCATAATATTTTAATGTAAATCGTATTTTTAGATACTTAAAAAAAGATAATCTCAACCAGAACCCTCTAAATAGAATAGACCATTTTTTACCTTTAAACCTAATCTTTATATCGATTAGACAATAATTTCATCTTTGGGTCTAGATTTAACAACATGTCTTTATATATAACATCGTATATATAACATCATACATATAACACCATATATATAACATTATATATTATCATTAATTCTAATTAATTGGTGCTGTTAAAAAACAATTTCCGGAAGGAGGAGTGCATCTTAAATTCTAATGAAAGAAGTAAAGAAATGTTCTTGTGTTGATAGTTGATGGGACGGAACCCATAATATTAAATGGGAAAAGGAAGAGAGGAGTACTATATTTAATTTCCGGAAGGCATACATAACCAGCGCAGCAGTGTCTGTGTGTCCCGGCGTCTAGAGTCACGTCGCCACACCATACCACTCCTCTCTCTCTATATATGTTGTTCTGGCCTTCGCGATTCTCGCACCTTCCAATCCCATGGCTTCTTCAACCTCGATTCCCGCATCCGGTACGTTTTTCTTCTTCTTCTTCTTCTCCGAACATATTTACTCTTCTTTTAATCTCAATCAATCATCAATTAATCTCTTTCTTGCAGAGGCCGTGCAGGTTCTTCTTTCCTTGCTCGCCGATGACTCTTCCTCCGTCAGAGAGGCCTCCATGTCCTCTCTCAAGAACATTGCCGCACTGTAATTGCTTTTCTTTTTTCGTTGCCTTTCTTCAATTTCGCTTCCTATTTCATCCTCACAATTCATCGCGTCTTTCTCAGGAATCCTCTTCTCGTTCTTGATTGCTGTGCCGTCGTGTCGCGTGGTGGACGTCGGGTGCGTTTTCACTCTCTCGTTCTCTCTTTATCTCGTTTTTCATTCGATGCTTAGGTTTTACTTGATGATTGCTTTCTTTTATTTATTTATTTCTCTTTTGTGATCTTTCAGCGGTTCGGGAACATGGCTGGAGTTTTCCAAGTGATGGCGTTCGGCGTTCGGTCTCTTGACACAAGAGACGTCGATTCTGCTTTCATGGCGAAGCTAGCTAAGATTGCTACAGCTGAGCTGATATCCTCTAAGGTGCTCTGTTTTCTGTTTTCTTGCAGGAGTGAGTAGCTAGATGCAGTAGTCATAGTAATGGACACAATTCAGTGACAGTCACTTTTATGTTATGTTGTTGGCTTAGTAGGAGTAAGTTGATATGCGTGTGCTTTTTTTGGATACTCGGTCTTACTTCGCACCAACTCAAACTAATTATAGAATAGAGGGAGCGCGTATATGGAGATGTCAGCAGTTGAATTGATCGCTTGGGACTTTTGCCGTTTTGAATTGATGCATGATACGTTTAATTTTTTGTTTCTTTTTTATCAACGTAAGAGGTTGATAAAGTGAGAGATGGGTAGAGTCAAGTGACAAATAATAAAGTGGATTTTGCTGTTTTTAAAATTATTTCTCCATCTTTCTCTCCTACTAAACAGCTTACATTAATTTCACCCTCTTCATTTCTTCACTACCAAAGTCACCATTAGTATCACATGATTATGCGACATAGATTTTCTTTTTCTCATAGTATTTGAGACCTTTATTAGATGAGTAATCTTCATATTTCTGGTCTTTCCTTTATTTGAAATGATGGTAAGGGCTTGTGTGTATAAGCTTCCCTGTAGACGCTTATAGGACAGAAAAATGTTTATGGAGAAGTTTATCTAAACGTATCCTAAGTCTATTATACTCTTATTGGATCGTCCCTTGTGTGTTATTTTCTTGATATCATGGTCATCTTAGAATATTCGAGCTGATGGCTTTACCAGATTTGCTATGTTTCAGCTAATGCTTTATTTAATTCACAGTGGTTGTTTTCTGCAGGAACTAAATTCTGACTGGCAACGAGCAGCAACAAGCCTACTTGTTGCAATAGGCTCACATTTACCTGATCTCGTAAGATATCTTCTTTTTCTTTTTAACTATTGAAATTGGATTTTGTTTGTATTAAAAAATTTAGTTCTATAAAGAATGGAAAGATAGGTTTACAGAGCCACTGAAACAAGAATGACCAAGAGAAAGAAAGATCAGTTGCATTCAACCCTACTGTAGTACAGTTTCTTTTTTACCAGTTGAATCATAAGTTAAGAACTGTTGTCTATACTCCATAGTTTTACTTTATCCTTGTACTTGGAATTATTGAAGTATTTTTCTATCAAGCTAAAGTAATATCTCTCATTCATTTTACTTTCATGGGATGTACCACTGCCTTCCATATATATTTTATATAAACTCTTGGATTTTTGATCTCATGTCTTTGATCTACCATTCCCTTGGATTGGTTTTGCAGATGATGGAAGAAATTTTTCTTCATTTATCTGGGACAAATTCAGCAGTACAGGCTATGGTTCAAATCCTTGCAGAATTTGCTTCTACTGATCGTTAGTAATCAATTTTAACTATGTAAATAGGCTGTCAAATTTTTCTGCGGGATCACACATTCAATTGTAAATGCTGATGAGTTTTTCTTCCATATAAATCTGATACAGCCATGCAGTTCATTCCACGTTGGAAAGGTGTACTTTCCCGAATTTTGCCAATTCTTGGAAATGTACGAGAAATGCATCGCCCCATTTTTGCAAACGGTATAGTGATTTTTCTGTTACTTTGTTGATGGATATGTTTCTTATATCTTTGATGTCTTTTATGAAGCACTGGATAATACTCTGATTGGCTTCACGTATATGTAACCAATTTTGATACTCTTGGATACTTCATTGATACCTATTTGTCAAGTATCAAAACTTATAATTTTTGTGTGAAAATCTAATACAACTACGCTGGTTGTTATATAAACATACAATATGAAACCATGGAAGCACTGTCCATTTGTGAACAAAAAATGGTGATTGTCCTCTTTATGGTTGATTTCAAGAACCAAATGAAATTAATAGTACTATTCCTTTTTGTAAATTAATTGGAAGTGATTTATGATGACAATATTTATACTTTTTTTATTTATTTTAGCAATGTCCATTAAGTATTTCTTAATTTGGATGGAATTGAAATTATATGTTTATTATGTTTTAGGATTCATTATTGATATCTAGATATACATACTAAACTTAAACGTATCTTATTTATTTTTAGAACAATCATATCACCATATTGAATGCATATCATGTACGTGCTTAGTATGCATCATATGTGACTTTCTTGAATTGGTTGAGGTTTCTGACATGGGCAGTTTATATCTGACAGGTCCAGCCTAAGTGAATTGCATATGAATTCACCTTTTTGTAAATTCCATGACATGTTAGGGCATAGAGTAATACTGATAAATGTAAAATTGGAAAACCATAATGTATTAAATATAGTTGTGATGAACAATTTTAGAGTTTTTAAAGGACATGTGCATCTCGTGGTTTCTGGAATTTTAAAGAGACCTTGGCCAAAAAAAAAAACATTTTAAGATAAATTGGAGCATGGACGTGAAAAACATTTATTAGTAGGCTAACATTTTGAATGGATGGTAAAATTGGAGATTTCTATCAGCATGGACGTGAAAAATCTTGGCTACCTGGTTTTGGAGCATGCCAATTTGGTGATTTTATTTTCTTTGTACGTGTTTTTTTAAGTTAACTCTAGGTTTAGTTGGTAATGTGTTATATTATGGCTGATACATCATTGAAATATTTTTAAATTGTTTTAAAAAATAAATTTTGAAAATTTATGATCATTTTTTTGAGCTTTCATTTTTTTATGGTAGGCGAATGGGGGAGTATGATTTTGGCTAACATTGCTCAAAGATGTTATTGTTACTGATAATCTGATCCAGTTAACTCATAATTTATCATTTTTTGCAGCATTTAAGTGTTGGTGTCAAGCATCTTGGCAATATAGTATAGACTTTCCTTCACATTTTCCTCAAGATGCTGATGTCATGTGAGATCAATATACACTCTTCTGGTTTATTTTCTAATTCAACATATCTTGTTCCCTTTATTTCTTATCTGAAGGTGAGAAATATCTCTAATTCTCTATGTAGTGCAGGTCATTTCTAAATTCAGCTTTTGAGCTTTTGTTGAGAGTTTGGGCAGCTTCAAGAGACCTTAAGGTCACTACTATTTTTCTTTACTTTTGTTCTTGCATTCTGCTCCTTATATTAGTCTTTATAATTTTCTGGACCCTTTTTTTGCTGATACATCTATAAAAGTTAAGTTTCTGAACATGTTCTGTTTGTGTGGTTGATGAACATAGATGAGTATTTTAGTGTATAATTTATGACTTTTTTACTTGATTGTTTTTTATCTTTCTCTTATTTAAACTTATTTCGTTTTAGGTTCGTGTGGCAGCTGTAGAAGCACTGGGGCAGATGGTAGGTCTCATAACACGAGCACAGTTAAAGACTGCCCTACCAAGGCTTATCCCTACAATATTGGACTTGTAAGAATGGTCTTCAAAGCATTTTATCTTTTAGTGATCTATTGTTCATATTTAATTCTTTTTTTTTTCTATTTAATGTGTGATTTCTCACTAGATCAAAATATGGAAGACACTTAAAATATCAACTAGTATTATCAGATGGATTCATATTCATATCTTCTTATGTCAGGTATAAAAGAGATCAAGATATAGCTTTTTTGGCTACATGCAGTCTCCACAATCTGCTAAATGCCTCTTTGTTGTCCGAAAGTGGTCCTCCTATGCTTGATTTTGAGGTATGAATACTATAATGTTATTGTTTAAAACGTTTGATGGTATGTTAGAATTTTTTTTATCATACTTCTGGTTATGTGGTAATTTTCAATCAAATCTTAAAAATTTGTATTTAATTTGTTTGCATATCATTTAAGTGATGGGAGAGTCATTGCTTACTTTAGGACGTAGTATGAACATTTATACATTGTTTGGAAATTACCTTTATTATTCTTTTGTTGTGTGGGTTAAGCATTTGTATTTCTGCCATCTTCTATATACCTGCATTTCCTTATCATCATGGGAAAGGAGGGCTAACTGGTTTGTTGTTGTTCTGCTGATAATGTGGTCATCTCTAAAGCAATTTCTACCCTTTTCTAGTAGGAATGAGGGGACAGCTTCATAAGCCTACTAGAATATCTGCTTATGTAAATAAGAAATTTTAATGCCTTGGTATATGTCACTAGTCTAATGCTCATAGTAAATGGTAATGAATGAGGCTTTGAATATTCAATGATTATGGTTTGAAGGACGACTGTGGTTGTTTAGTTTAAATTTGTTCTTTCACAAAAAAATATAATCTGCTGATGTTCATATTGGATTGTATGTTTGTAATATGATAGCCAAAATTATCCAATGATCATACTGCAGTGTGGTGTCAAATGCTATAACTCCATTTATGGGTGTAAAGAAGTTAAAACAAATGCTTTAAAAATTGTTTCAACCAGATAATTGAGAAACTGTGGTTCATAACCCATTGAATCAGTGCATAAACTGGAAATGATAAATATATTAGAATGCAAAAATTTAATTTAGTGGTATTCAGAAGTCAAAATAAAGATAAAAAAAGAACCAATAACTACATGGAAAATAAACTATAAAATAAAGTGGAATAAAAATATAAATAAATTATGTTAATGAAGTGTTTATTTTTTTAGGAATAGATATGGCCTTCCTGAATTTAGGTTTGGCTAAGCATTTTGGTGTTGTGTTACCTTGTTTCTATGGGTTAGTTCTTGTTGAGGTAGCTTAGTTTTGTCTTTGGGTGTATTTTCTTTTGGCATGGGTTTTGGTGTGTTACCCCATGTTTTTTGTATCCCTTTTTTTTTTGTTTTTGTTATGGATTCTCATGTAATGGCATATGATTGCTGAGCTTTGGGATGCTAACCTAGTTGGGATTCTAAGGTGCCATATGCCTAGCGTGTGAGAAAAAAAAACTTCTATGCAGACTTTGTTATAGACTATAAGAGAAGTATGCTGCATTCACAAATTAGTCAAACATTATCTGGCCTGGGTTGGGGGAGGGAGAGTTTATGATTCTTTTGGGTCTAATATAAACAAGAGAGAGCCAACAGTGAATTAAAGGAGAAGAGTTTCTGGATTCAACCAATGTCAGAAAATTTTGGAAAACGTGAGAAAATTGAAGTTAAAGCCACAGTCGAGGACATGGACTTTTGTTTTTGGGCTGCAGATTTCTGAGGCGTCATCATTGAGCCCTAATAGGCATGCTGTCTGGTTGACAGTGCAACAACTTTTAGAAATTGGTGGTCAAGATTTATCGTCCCTTAAAACATCTGACACATTTCTTATTTTATCTTCTTGATGCTTTACGAATCACCATTTCAAGGATGTAGCAAATGCAACACTATCTCAATTCTCTCTTAATTTAGGACACATTCCAAAGTTGTGCTGTATCTTTCTATACTTTTATCACTTGTGAAATTAAATAAAATCGTTGGTTGCAGGATTTGACTATTGTTTTATCAACACTTCTACCTGTGATATCTACGAATAATGATGGCAAAGACCAATCAGATTTCTCTGTGGGACTAAAGGTAATACTATCGATTTCATTAGTTGGAAACTTAATTTGTTTGAATATGATAATGACTGTTGCACCTGTTGCTACAGTGGTCTATCTTTATTCCATTTTTTACCAACTCAACTTTTATGCTTTGAATTTAGTAGTGCAATTCTTTTTAGCATACATTTGTTATGTTCCTTTTGTTTCTTGGACTTAGGTTCCAACTGCAGGCATAATAATTAGTTTGCTTTTTTATGGGTGCCTTTTGCAATTTAGGGTTATAGTGGTTGTGTAGATCAGTGGAATTTATCATTATGGTTTTGTAATGATGTTCTTTTTTGTGGGATGGTATATTTTTCTAGAATATGTTGTTAGCTTTTTTAGCCTGAATAACTTGTCTCTTATTTTACGATAGAGTTGTATTATTTCACTTCCTTATGGGCTAGAATTAAAGCTCTTCTGGGTAAGGAATGGTGTATCTACGCCTACAATTTTGAGTGGATTAAGAGCACAATGTGTTTTAGATTGTGTGGAATTTTAATGGGTTCTCTATGATGCATGGAAAGGGTTTGGACCCTAGAGAGTCTTTTTGAGATGATAATTTTCCATTTTGTTCGTGTTTTTGGGAATTTCATTGGAGGCTTTCATTTGGCTTTGTGCCAGTACTTCCGCTTTTATTAATTTTCTTTTAGATAAGGGTGTCCTATAATATTAAGTTATCTCTGAAGTTGATAATGGTTAAGATGTATACATCTTCAATTTGAAGTGTGTCATAATCTTAACCAACTAATATTTGAGGGAGGGTGCATCTTTAGTTAATAATTGAGAATATCAATTTAGAATAGCTTTTTCCTTTTTCATTATCCAGAGTAAAAGAATTAAACATTTAATTTATTCAATTATGTGTCACAGATGTATAATGAGGTTCAGCATTGCTTTCTGACGGTTGGCTTGGTGTATCCAGATGATTTGTTTTTGTTCCTTGTAAATGTAAGTACTTAAAAATTGGTAGTATGCTTGTAATTCTGTATGGTGTTGATTCAAAGTAATTTTTCTCTTGGCCCCTCCCTTGTTGATTAAAAAAGAAAATTTACGAAGAATAAAAGAGGAATAATATAATAGTATAATATAGATAAAGTCGACAAAAAAAACATCAGGTTAAATTAATTAAATTTCTTGAAGAAGCTTGAATAGAAACAGGGGATGCTGTTTCTTTTGTCTTTATTTTTCCCTTTTTGGCTGGTATGTTTTCTTTAGTAAGTACAAAAAACCTATATTGTTCAAAATTTATTGAAGTTTTTGAAACCAGGAATTGGGATTAAAACTGGGTGGCAATTTATAACTATTAAAACTTATCAGTTAAAGTTAAGGTCATCAAATTCCAAACCTCAGTTTTGGGTGTATTTAGTTTGTTTTTCTGTCCATAAAAAGTAAATTCAAAATAGTACCTAGTTTTTATCTTAAACATTTGTTTTACTCCCGAATGAGTAAAATCACATCACTTCTGTAAAATATTCTAGTCCATACGTTTATCAAAAGTAATCTGGTTTTAGTTCCTCGTTAGGGGATAGGGATTAAAAAGCATTTTACCCTTTAAACTTTAAATGTTGTTAGCATGTTCAGTCCAAGAGGGCATTTTATTGTCAGTATTTTTTATTCCTTGTTTTCTCTATCTATTTTCTTTTTCCAAGTTGAACAATACTTTTTTTGTGTTTCTTGTAATATTTACATATTATGCATGTGTCTCTATTGTACCTGCTTCCAGAAATGCAGATTGAGGGAAGAACCATTGACTTTTGGTGCCCTTTGCATTTTGAAGCATCTTTTGCCAAGGTTCCTGCCTTCTCTATTCCTGATGGTAATTATTCATATATATTAATAATAATGTAACCTACAATTCTTATTTGAAGGCTGTCTGAAGCTTGGCATAGTAAAATATCTCTACTAGTCGAAGCTGTAAAGTCCTTGCTTGAGGAGCAGAATTTAGCTGTTCGAAAGGCACTATCTGAGGTAAGTTCTGTGTTGGTTTTTTAATATTTAAATGAGACAATAGCGTCTTTCAGTAATAGGTCAATATATTTTGGCTTCTCAGTCTTTCCTCCTTTGTTTATAGTTAATTGTGGTTATGGCTTCTCACTGTTACTTGATTGGTTCGTCTGGAGAGTTGTTCATTGAATATCTTGTACGCCATTGTGCTATAACTGATCACAATAGGAGTGATCTTGAGAACATACCAAACAAGAGAATAGAGGTACCTTCTCTCCCCCTTCCCTCAAAGCAAAAAAAGCAAGCAAAGTTCATATCTTTGAATTGCCAAGAATTCTTGTGAATTTTTAGTAAAATATGGTTATATCTTGGAGCTTAATACCAAATTGTGTGTGTACTTCTTACTTTCTTGGATATAGTAGTCCTCTTTACTCCAGTGTTTTCAGTGCTTTAGGAGAACTTTCATATGTTGATATGATTGGAAGACTCTGTCGTTTGAGCTTTCCAGTCTCTAGTTCACCTTTCAATTGAATGTTCGTTGTTGTAGTTATTTTTTCTCCTCTCTTGTATTTATCATGGACACCTAAGTTTTGACGATCCTTCTTAGATGAAAATTGGAGCAGTTACTCCTAGTGAGTTAAGAGCAGTTTGTGAAAAAGGTCTGCTTTTGGTAACTATTACGATTCCTGAAATGGAGGTAAGTTTTATTTCTTTTCATTGTTGATAAATTTTTTTCACTTGTTTTTTGTGGGCTCATTATTTCTTTTAATTCTCTATTTGCTAATTTTACCCACAAATTCTTTTGAATTGATATTGGATTGTACAGCATATTCTTTGGCCTTTTCTGTTGAGGATGATTATTCCACGAACCTACACTGGTGCTGTGGCCACGGTAAAAGTTGTGTCGGGCATTTCAACTTGATTTTTAGATGCATGATTAATTTTATCCATTCATTGTATGATTTGCAAATAGTCTGGAAATATAAATTCATTGCAAAATTGAATTTTTACTTTTGCAGAATTTTTTCTTTGGCAAATGAAATGACATCATTACTACTTTACAGGTGTGCAGGTGTATCTCAGAATTGTGGCGGCATAGGTCATATAGCAACGATATGTTGAGTGAGTGTAAAACCCGTCCTGATATACCAATTGCTGAGGTATGATATCACTAATAGTTTGAATTTTTTTAATATTTATAATTCACTTTTAATTGTTAAAAAAGAACCATTGTTTCCTGTATCAGCACATATTGCCTGGTTGAATAATTTATGCTTGATGCAGGAACTTCTTGCTCGCTTGGTGGTGCTTTTGCATAATCCTCTGGCAAGGGAACAATTGGCCACTCAAATTTTGACAGTGAGCTAATGACATCCCTTAATATCTTCATGATATTTCTCAATAAATTCTTCTTTGATATATATTGTCACATAGAGAGGTCTTCAGCATGACTTTTTTTTTAATGTTGTAATTCCGTATATATACTAACATTCATGGACAAAAAAATAAATTTTTATTAGCTTTGGGCTAAAACCTGAAGAAGTTAACATGTTTGTTGAATAGTTTCGTCAATGCTATTAGGAACTAGATATTTCTTCTCCGATTATTGTATAAAAAAAAACATCTCTCGTATAACTTAACAAGTATTGACTCTATAATAGCCTACACACTTTAGAAGCTTTGCTAAATTACTGTCTAATGCTAAATGTATCATTCTTCTATCCTCTGTTATCATCATTTAGAAAACACATAGCTTCTAAGTTTAGTTCCTCAAAAGTGAACTTTGCCAAATCAAGAAGCCCAACACTATACTTGGAAAAGAGAGTGACTTTATTATTTTCATTCATATCAATTACATTCTCCTTACCTCTATTTGTAGCAATCTAATATTCTAAAAAAGGGAAATAAAGAAACAATATACTGAAAAATAATCCAGAATAATCTTACAAATATTTTCTCTAATTAGGAAGATTTTATAGATATTTTCTCTAATTAAGAAGATTCTTTAGATATTTTTTCTAATTACAACAGCTATCATCATGTGGATATATCTCCACAAATGTTCATCAACCTTGTCTGTCCTTTTTTATACAATAATACCTTCATCTTTTCTAGACAAACGTTGAAGGTTGGAGAACATATAATCAAATATTAGGTCTTTTTTGGATACATTGTTTCTTTCCAAAGACAGATGGAATTTGTTCTCCAATTTTTATCATAACATGACCGAACATAGGACAAGCTCAAGAAGCTTCAAGATAAACTTTTTAGATACTATTTGAAGCAAGCAAACCATATCCTAGAATAAAAATTTAAAGTTTAGATGCGAAAAGATTCAATACCTTTTCGATTTGTATTTGGAAGTATACTAGAAATATCCAAGAAGTGTCTTATAAAAAATCTATGAAATACTTATACTTCAATTTGGTTAGTCTAATCCAAATACTCTACTTCATTGGTACATATCAATGAAGTATCAAAATCTGTGAAGCTTCAATATTTTATTTGTTTCACATGTTATAACACTGATACTTTTGGATACATCATTGATACATGTTGGAAAAATGTTCATATCTTTAAAATATTTATATGCAATAAAACTACAATTGGTGAAGTGACTATGATCTTGGAAACCAAAGAGGGAAAGTGTTCTATTTCCGAATCATTTTAAGAACCTGATGAGATTGATAGTGGTATTTTTCTAAATCTAAATAATGGAAACTAATATATGATGACAGTGATTTATAATTGTTTTATTTTGACAATGGCAGTTTAAGAAATGTACTTTTAATTTGGATTTACATTATGTACTTGTTATGTTTAAGGATTTTTTATACATTTTTAAATATATATCTTACACACGATGATAAAAGTGCCATTGTATTGAGGCCAGGTCTCAATTCTTCGGCATGGTTGCTCAAACTATCTGGAATGTTATTTTAATAAGTATTTGATGAATTCTTTTTATTGTTGATGGTGTCATTCACTAAGCTTTTTTTTTTTTTCAAATTTAGTTGCACACATTCCATTGGATGACATGTAAACATATTTTCTGCAGGTTCTATGTCTTTTGGCACCTCTATTCCCAAAAAATATTAATTTGTTTTGGCAGGATGAGGTAACATTTTCTGCTAAAAATTATATGTTATCTGGTTTAAATATTTAGTGCTTTGTGAATTTCTTTACCTTTTGTTAGAGGTTGACAATCAGTCAAGTTTTATGGTTATACATCATTATTGAAGCATGTCAAATTTGAGCAAATAAATATTGGTGATGGTCTTGCATTTACATATCTTAATTGTGCTTGTTGTTGAAATTGTAATAAATTATCTTCTATTTATAATAGTATAGTTTATAGGTGAATATATTGGATTTATAGGCCAGCCATTTCAGATTTAGAGGAATCTAAATTTCTCTATTTATGTGTAATTATTGTAATAAGCCTATATAAGCCTCCTTAAGTGAAGTCTGTTGACCGGCTTTTTAGTCGCATTAAAGCTCAACAAACCTAAATTCCCCACTAATGTAGTATAGGGGTAACTTAGGGTCTAATCCAAGGACTTGGTTCTTGTTAAGTGTAGAAATGTAGAATTATAGCCTAATTATTAAAAAAATAAAACTAAAACTAAGTGGGGAAAGAAAAATGAATTATTAAAAATAAAAGAACCTAAATGCAGATGCATGACTTAACCTATCTGAATGAATGATGTATGAAAACCAGTTTAAAGAAAACAATTGTCTAATCCTAGAAAACATATGCAATGAAGGAAGGATGTATAAAACCTAATATGCTAAAACCTGAATATGGAAAACAAAGAAACTTAGGGGTAAATGCACGAGAACCAGTAATGCATGATTATGAATTGAAAATGCAAGGATTAATGGGAAGAGAATCAAACTCTAATAGGTATATACAATGTTAAAAGATCGAAACAGAATTAAGACAAAATAAAATTGAAAGAAAAGTGAATATAGAACAATGGGTCTAAAACTGGAATCATAAAGGAACCTAAAATATCATTTCTACCTATTCCATGACCAAATCAGATGCTGGAATTATAAAGGAACCATAAACGAATGTAAAGCAACTCAGAATTCAAAACTGTAATGTAAAATCAATGATGAAGCAAGGAAGTAAATCCAAGTGCGTGAATCAAAATTAAAAGATCATGAAGCATAAAATTGTGCAAAGAAGATAAAAGAACTGAATTGTATTTGAAAATTGGAGAACTGAAATACAAAAATTGTACCGAAAATCACAAAGGGGAACCTCACGGCTTGTCACCCACGCGAGAACCCTCCACAAAATCCAGTAACGAAGAAAACAGTGTATCTACCCTACGAAAGCTTTGAAATCTAAACTAGAGCATGAGAAAGCGAAAAACCTAAGCTAAGTACACCGTCTGTCACCCAGTACACACCCATTATTCATTACAAAGACTTCCTTTTATAGGAAAAGTTCAAAGGTAGAAAAACGAAAGAAAAAAAAGGGGAAAGGGGGGAAGAATCAATTACATCTTGGAAGAGTCTCGAATTAATCTTTAACTGACTCGAACCTTTCTTCTCTTCAACCGTCAACCAGCTATCGATCCGATCAACATTCTGGTCCGATCATCATTATGGGCTTCTTCCTTCGGTCATCATCATTATGGGCTTCTTCAAAAATGGCCCATGGAGCTCGCGTTGCTGCTTCGTCACAGTACCTCTTCTCTCTACGCTTGACGAACCCTAGCTCGAGGGTTGGGAAAATTGGAGAAAACCCCAATCTGATTGAGCTCTCTCTTGCACGAATGAAAATGAAGGAAATGGCAGCAACTGCCAAAACGCACCGCATTACTAATTCATTGCAGCACTTTTACTTTATTGGCTTTAGCCCATCCACGGTTTAGTTCCAGTGCATCAGCCCACTTACCCAATTGACTACTTTAGCCCAAGCAGCCAAGTTCAATTCCTTTGCAAAGGCAGTAGCATTGCAGTGCAGAAATAACGCCTCTTCTTATCAGCACGGGCCCAGCTTGATTGGCCCAATTGATTATGGGCTGATCTGCAAAAATAAAAGATATAGGGTAAATCAGCAAAAAGAGAAAATGGAAATCTATAACAGCAAAAATTAATATGACATTTGAAGTAAAGAGAAAAAAATATTATTTAATAAAAAAAATACTATTTATTATCTAAAAACACAAAATTAATACTATTTCTATTTAAAACCTATTTTTATCCTAATTATACTAATCTATCTTAATTCTAGGAAATTAAAAGCTAAACTATCCTAAAAAAGTAATATTAACATAGAAAAATAGGGAAATTTAGACACTTAACAAAGTCATTCAAATATTCTGGGAATGTTGAATGATAAAATTTTGTGCTTTGCTTGGCTTTCTGGTCTTGTAAAGTTTTAGATGAGGAAAACACTTTAGCAGTTTTATAGTTTTGTATCTAATGTGTCTGCCTGCATAATTCTGTTTGTTATTGATAAATAACCAAAAAGCTTCACATACTTATGTTCATTTTAAAATATAGTTTTGTTGTAATATGCTATTTTGAATCAGTTACATTATAACTTCAAATTTCAGGATGATTATTATAGACCAAAGTGTAATTAATTTCTCTATTTGGGTAAGCTCTAGATTCCAAAGATGAAGGCATATGTTAGTGATACAGAAGACTTAAAGCAGGATCCATCATATCAAGACACTTGGGATGACATGATTATCAATGTGAGTGTGAATGAATTGCTTAACATCCTACCCTTACGTTGTTCAACTGTATAATAAATAGTTCTATAATTTGTAAGAAGTATTTGTCATGAAGGCAAACTTCCTGATCAATGCATGAGCTATTTTTGTTCAAGTAGGTGGAGTATTATAGTTTGTTTGCAACTGAAATATTTTTTCAAATAGGTTAATTGTGAACTGCATTATGATAGTTCTACTGAAGTGATCAAACATGTTTCAAATTGTTTATGTTGATAAGAAAAAGCACAATGATGGATCAGTATACAAATTGTGGTTATTCAAAGCTAATGTATGATCTCTATTTTTGGGCTGCAGTTTCTTGCAGAATCTTTGGATGTGATTCAAGATGCAGATTGGGTTATGTCTCTTGGAAATGTTTTTGCCAAACATTATGAACTTTATGCTTCTGATGATCAACACACTGCGCTTCTGCACCGGTATAATGCTCTAACATTAAGTGTTCTCTTTTGTACACGGAATAGAAACACATGTTAAATATTGCTTTCTGTTACTTGAGAAGTTGCTTGCTTTAAATTTTATCTTATATATACAAAATAAGGCAGATGAAATTGTATATGTACTGGTAATATTCAGGTTCACTGCAGAATATGAAATTAGTAGCTTATGATTCATCATTGTTTGTCTGTTAAATTATTAGGCACCTTTGAAACAAAGACCATAAAAACAAGACAAAGAAGAACAAGAGATAAACTCTCAAACTGAATTATTCACTTATTATCTGTTAAAGAACAATATTTACAAAGGAAAATCCTTTCACACAGGTTATTCCCTGTCACTGAAGTCAAAGACTTTCAATACCAAAATGATAGCCCCGGAACACCTGTGTAATGTGCATTCCTCTATCTCCATATTTCCCTTCCTAACAATACCCACAGCTGCCGGAACAACCTTGTCCTCAAGGTTAAATTCTGAAAATTGATCTTTAATGGCAGAAGTGTTTTCCCCGTGCCAGTCTTTTTTATATTCTTGAACACAGTTCAATGAAATTATTTCATGGGAAACTAGATAGATGGCTTTGCTGCTTGCAAAATTTGCTCTAATCTCAGTTGCAATTTCCTTGCCAACTCCATCATCAATGAATATAGACCCAACAATAAACTCAACTTCAACATGTTCTTTACCCTGGGACATTCTAAAAGTTTGGTATATCCATGAATCAGTCTGTTGATGCACTTCATGCACAGTTGGTGCCCAAAAAACTATAAGAGGTGTTAAACAAGAGGAGACTTGTCATAGAACACCAAATTTTATCAATTGAGATCTTTTTTGTAAATCTTCATTAACTCATCAATCTATCATATTGTGGTGTTTCCATATTTGTCTTATTTTCATGTTCTCTGATTTTCTTTAATTAAGGAAACATATTTTCTATGTTAATTATGTTATTTTTACATATTCATTTGTATCTGGACTTAGCCCACATTCTCATTATTATAAATACATTATTCTATTTGTATTTTCTACACAAAGGAGATTATCCTATACATCCGGTAAGCTATCTTTCACAATATCCAAACCTGTCATTACCTTTTTCTTTCCTTTCTTGATGTCTTGAAGAAGTACTTTAATCTCCTTTATGTCCCATAGATATCTTTGCTTATAGACAATTCTGTCTTCATCTTTGCCATAACTCTTCCTTGCTTGTTGGCCAACCTTTCCAAAGAACTCACTGTACTTTCTATAGTTCCCCTTCTCTTCAGATGTGGCAGGTCAGACCAGTTTGTTTTGATACGTGAACAAAACATAAAAGAAAGAGACCTGGAAAAAGGAGACTCAAAGCACCAATGATTAAATGTCGTGTTCGGGCTATCTCTATTGTTTAGAAAAAAACAGAAAACACATACAAAGGTGCTCTCTCCTTTACCGTGAGATAATACTCATTTACAACTCCAACTTCTTAAGAAAAGTGTGTCCCTCAAAGGATTTGATTGGTCTAATTATATAGACCAACTCTCACTCCAAAAACACATATTCATTTGCCTCCATTATTGTGCACCACTTACACCTCTTCATTTATTGTTCCACTGCAAAGCTTCCATCTCTTCATTTCTTTATTATTCCACTACACCACTTCCACCTCTTTATTTATTGTTCCACTGCACCCTTTAGTTTTCCTTCTATAATAATCTTTACATGCCTTCTCATTGTTCCCATTACTATCATGATCCCATCTAATTAGGAAAACAAATAGTGAAATAAGAAAATGTGGTAAAAGTCCTTAAAGATAATGAAAAATAGGGGAACTATTCCTAAAGGGTAATAATCTTAGATAGACAATGTCATAAAAACAATGACCATGAACTTTACTAGTACAAGCCAAAAGATGGCTAATTATTTTCTCAAAATGAAATGCACAGCAAAAGAATTTTTCATAAAGATGTAAGAATTGTTATCCAACTTGATGCACAAAAGAGTAGCATAAATATTACACATTGCCGTGCACATTGGTTTCTTTCGTTCTGTCAAAACCAATAAATTCAGTCAACAGAAACTAGTCCACATGCCTTAGGGAAAATTCAATACTTTCCCTAAATGATCAAATCTGTAATGAAAGAAACAGTTGGAGTACAAGAACAAATGGGGAATCAATTCAATTTTTGACTGCAATATATTACATTAGTGGTTTCCTTCTATTAATTAAAAATTGTCATGCTGATTTCAGAAATGTTCTTGTTGGGAAAAAAAGCAAATCCACAGCATTTAGAGACAATGTCAAAGTACACTATATAAATGGAGGAAATCCTTACCTATTAAGCGGGTTGAGTTAAGCCTAAAGCTACTTCGTAAGATGTTATGAGAATCTATTCTAGATCAATTAAAAGAGTCACTTGTTGTATTATCTGTTTACGAAGCCTAATAGTGCTGGATGTGAGTGGGTGTATTGGGAAAAACCCCAAGTCGGTCATACGAGTTGAGCCTAGGCCTAAATTTGCATTTGTAAGAATTCTAAAGCCTATGATGAGAAGTGATTGAAAAAGATGAGCAAAGAGTTTTATGTTTTTTTTTTTTTTTTTTTTTTTTTTTTTTTTTATATTATTATTATTACTAGTCTGTGCATAAACACCCATATACCACAGTATTTTATTTCCAACTTTTGGCATAACCATGGATTCTCCAATTTGGTCCTCTGCATGCACGTGCCTTTTGAAAATTCAAGTTACCATTACTTAAGATTGGAAAAGGTGTGAAAAAGGTATTGTACTTGAACACAGGTGCCTAGGCATTCTGCTTCAAAAGGTTAACGAAAGAGCTTATGTCCGTGATAAAATAGATTGGATGTACAAGCAGGCAAACATTGCAATTCCAACAAACAGACTTGGATTGGCAAAAGCAATGGGATTGGTGATTTAATCTTTTTATTTATTTTAATCTTGTTGGATTCCTTTTCCTTTCCTATTGCTTCTTAAACATACTTTCTATTTATTAAGGTTGCTGCATCACACTTGGATACAGTGTTGGACAAGCTGAAGGACATTTTAGACAATGTTGGGCAAGGCATATTTCAGAGGTTTATGCCTGATTTGTAGGATTGAGTGTATACCCTTTTTTTTTTTTTTCAAAATGTTATTTGATGAAGTTTTGATATTCAGATTTTACTGCCACACGTGTGAATTGTTTTCATCCTCCTTTCTCTCCTTTATATTTTGTTTTCACATTGGAATTCAAAACCTTAAGTTTTTTAATGATAGCTTATGAAATTGTTGCTCCTTGTATAATAATCTCAAATAAAACAGTAACCATGCTTTTATATCACCATAATATTACTGGAACTTTTCTGTTTCTATTAGTAATTTAAATGGCATCAGAAACCGAGGAATCTATTTACATAGATCCTCTTTAGCAGGAAAAGGAAACTATAGAATGCTAATAGGATTTTAATCTCTTCAGTGGTTTGCTCTGTTCCCAAATCTTTTTATTCAATCACGTCATGCACATTTCCTAATAACGTTCCCTCCCTTCTTGTTTTTCTCCCTTGTTTTTCCCTTGCCTTCATATCAGGCCAAATCCCGATTCTGTCTTGAGTCCGTTACCTAGCCTTCCATCAGGTCTTCTTAAAATGATTTTTTTTTTTTCCTTTTCCTTTCGAAGATTATATTACATTCAGAATTTGTCGTTTTTATTTGATACATGCTCTGTTTATTGAACAGTAAGTTTTGCATAAGAACATGATACCAGCTTGGAGAGAGATAGATCTTTATCTCCTGTCATTGAACATTAACATTTTCATCATTTCAAGTGTTCCTTAACTTACCTGCTGAATGCTCTGTTTTTCATCATTGCAAGTGTTCCTTAACTTACCTGCTGAATGCTCTGTTTTTGATTTTTCTTTTCTCAAGATTCGTATAGTTTCAGACTGTCTTATCTATTTGTAGCTTTTATTTGTTGCAGGATCCTGTCATTATTTTCAGATAGTTTCAGAACGGAAGAGTCTGATGACATTCATGCTGCTTTGGCACTAATGTATGGATATGCTGCAAAGTATGCCCCATCAACAGTTATTGAAGCCAGAATAAATGCCCTTGTTGTAGGTCATTTTTTTTCTCTGCATTTTTCTTTGTTGTCTTGCTTTATTTCTGATCAGATACTTAAGGAATAATTAATGTTTCATTTGGAACCATTCTCAGTTCTGTTTAGACGCAGTTATAATTAGGTACTGTTTAAAAAGAAAAATGATGTTAGAGATGTGGAACTGTGTGTCTAAAGTATTGGACTGAGTCTATTTTATATAAGTTGATTACAATAGATACAAATGACAATAGATACATGATATTATAAGCCTATTAATGAGATTCTAATGAAATTTGGTTGATATCCCTACAATTACAAATATCCTAATTAAATAAGGAAACAAATCACAAAATATAAAAGAATAAATCCTGAGAGAATGTAGGATATTCCCAAATATGTTAAAATCGTATCATTATAAATATCTCTTATTTCTATTAAATGAGATTCTAATGAAATTTGGTTGATATCCCTACAATTACAAATGTCCTAATTAAATAAGGAAACAATTCACAAAATATAAAAGAATAAATCCTGAGAGAATGTAGGATATTCCCAAATATGTTAAAATGGTATCATTATAAATATGTCTTATTTCTAGCACCCCCAAGTTGAAGTGTACTAAGCTTTAAGTAGTTGGAAAAGAAATCCAGAGAGGGTGAATCTGGATAGAATAGCTAGAATGATAGCTTAGCCATATATCTAAAATAACCATTAGTTTGAGCAAAGATTCATAGCAAGCAAAGCAAAGTTCATCCATCTCAAAGGTGTGCATTTGAAAGCTGCAAATCGATAGAGTTATCAGCAAAGCGAATGTCGGTTAAAAAGAAATTCACTGTTAATATGATTCAACCAGGAAAAGATACTTACCTGTTAGAAAAATGCTTCAGGACTGAAACATTTCCACCTTTTAATTCTGTTTTATTTTATTTTTTTAATTGTCATTGTTTCCCTAATTTTAAGGAATCAGTTAGGGTTGTTATATCTGATTCATGCATTTTATTTAATGGCCTATTTCTAGGAACACATTATTAGTGGGTGGTTATTTTTTTCAAGTTTTATAAATTGTAATGTTTTCTGATTTAATAAAGCAAGTTTTCATTGTTCTCCTTCAATATTTTTTGCCCGTTTGTTTCTGTTCATTTTTGTTCCCTATTAAAGGAATTCTGCTTTCTTATAAATTACCAACAACTGGTATTTAGAGCTCTTTTTCTTACTGGACCTTTAGAATGGATTATGAATCAAGCTTTTCCCAAGTAGCTCTTCCAATTTTCAATGAAGAAAATTATGATCTTTGGGCTGTTAAAATGGAGGCTTACCTAGAAGCTTTAGATCTTTGGGAAGCCATAGAAGAAGATTTTGAAATCTTTTGTTGCCAGACAATCCCACTGTGGCCCAAATAAAAAATCATAAGGAGAAGATAACCCGAAAAGCAAAAGCAAAGTCATGTCTTTATGCTGACATCTCTGCAACCATCTTTACTAGGATCATGACTCTCAAATCAGCAAAAGCAATTTGGGATTATCTAAAGATAGAATATACTGGAGATAAAAAAATTTGAAGCATGCAAGTGTTTAACTTAATAAGAGAATTTGAACTTGAGAGAATGAAAGAGTCTGACACTATCAAGAAGTATTTAGACAAATTGTTGGGTATTGCCAACAAGATAAAATTATTAGGAAGTAATTTTGCAGATTCTATAATTGTTGAGAAAATTTTGGTGACGGCTTTAGAAAGGTATAAAGCATGTATTGCTTCTTTGGAGAACACAGAGAATATTTCTAAATCACTCTTGTTGAAGTGATACATGCCTTCCAGGCCCAAGAGCAACGAAGATTGATGACGGAAGATTATGCTATTGAAGGTGCTCTTCTAGTCAAGAGCCAATAAGCAAAAAACTACAAGAAGAATCATTCAGCCAACAGTCAAAGCAGTGCAAATAATTACAACAAAAGAAAGGATTAAAAGAAAAATTACCCTTCTTGTGAACACTGTGGCAAAATCGGTCACCCTCTATTCAGATGTTGGAAGAGACCAAATACTAAATGCATATAGTGCAATCAAATGGGACATGATTCAAAGGGCATACTCATTGATTCAACCATTGCTTTCAAGCGCTCGAGTTCTTCTTTATAAGCTTTCATATCAAGAGTCATAAATGATAGGATATTGGACGACAACAGTGGGTACTATTGTAGCGGAAATAGAGCTCCCAAGATCGATATTTTCATTCATATCAATTACATTCTCCTTACCTCTATTTGTAGCAATCTAATCTTCTTAAAAAGGGAAATAAAGAAACAATATATTGAAAAATAATCTAGAAGATCCTATTGATATTTTCTCTAATTAGGAAGATTCTATAGTTGTTTTCTCTAATTAAGAAGATTCTATAGATATTTTCTCTAATTACAACAGTATTAAATGTATTACTAGAAGTTGTTAGCAAATTCTAGAGATCTCTTGTAATTATTACTTTAGGGTTTGAGTTCTCTATATATAGAAGTTGATATACTATTTCAAATTAATTAACCAGCAACCATCTTCTTTCTTTCATATTAATCCTTTTAAGTTGGTATTAGATATTACTTGAAGTCAGCCATTTTTTTTTAATTATTGGGGTTGCTTGAAGTGACTCCAGGTTGTGGTTCTGTTGCTATTGTTGTTGTCCTCGTTAGCGTAAGGAGGGTGTATTGAAAGTCCTACATCGACTAGAGTATATAAGTGATTGTAAACTTCACCTTACAAGCTAATTTTAGTGAGTTGAGTTAACTTTAAATTCCACTTTTTTTTAAGAAAAACAATTTTCTAAACAGTTTCATTAATTTGCCTTTTGAAAACCAATGAAAGTTATAGAACCAGTCTATATCAGAACTTAGGTTTTTTTATTTTAAAAAAAAGGATTGTGTCCTGGTTTACTCTTCTGTTCAAATTATGCATGAAAGAACAAAATCGTAAACGAAGTGTAGGTTGAGTTTCTCCTTTCCTGTAAGTGCGTTTTTTTTGCTTATTTGCATATGTTTGTAGTAAGGGAAAGTTGATTACATCGTTTCATTTATTTGTGGGCAGGGCACCAATGTGCTCTCACGACTTCTTCATGTGCGTCATCCCAAAGCAAAGCAAGCGGTCATCACAGCAATTGATTTACTAGGTTTATAGTTATCTTTTCAGAGTTTTATTATTTTTCATTCTCATTCTTATCCCTTTCATTTTTTAACTGCTGATATGGTTGTCATGAAAACTTATCTTCTATTTTTTTCTTCTCACTTGACTTGAATTTATGCAAAAAAAGGGATTGCTACAAAACCTACTTTAGAAAGTGAACATCTGTGAAAGTTGTGGTTATTATGCCCCATATACAATAGTTGTAGAAATCATGTTATTCATGATTTGCTTATGTTTAATGAATAATTTTTATGACTGACTTTGTTTGATTAATTGTGAGCTTGATTTATTGCAGGTAATGCTGTTATTAATGCTGCTGAAAGTGGCTCACCATTTCCACTGAAAAGAAGGGACCAACTGCTTGATTATATTTTAACTTTAATGGGTCGGGATGATGAAGATGGTTTTGCTGATTACAATGACCTATTGCGTACTCAGGTATATGAAATTGAGTTATGCCTAAGATGAAGACGGTCATTTAAAGCTGAGAGTATGTCAGTTTGCTAATGTGATTTCTTATATTTAGGCCCTTGCTATAAGTGCCTGCACCACTTTGGTCTCTGTGGAACCAAAGCTAACAGTTGAAACTAGGAACCATGTAATGAAGGTATGTGGGTTTCATTTGATTTATTTTTAATCCTACCTTTTAATCATCCTAGTTTCCTGATGAATTTGACAGGCTACATTGGGGTTCTTTGCTATACCAAATGATCCAGTTGATGTTGTCAATCCCCTTATAGACAACTTGATTACCCTTTTATGTGCAATTCTTCTCTCTGGGTTATTTAATCATCCAAGTTTCCTGATGAATTTGACAGGCCACATTGGGGTTCTTTGCTATACCAAATGATCCAGTTGAGGTTGTCAGTCCCCTTATAGACAACTTGATTACCCTTTTATGTGCAATTCTTCTCTCTGGGTAATTTAAGTTAAAATCTTTTTATTATTTATTCTGCTTAAGTTTCTAGTTTGTTATATTACCAGTTCTTTTGAACATTGTTCAACTTTGTTGTTTTCTTTAGAACCGTGTCAACTGTGCATCATTTTATTTTTATTGGTCATTTAAAAAAAAGTTTTGATTTATTAAATAAAATTGTTTCTCTTTTATTAGATCTGTTTTTAATTCCATCCTGGGCTATCAGTTCTTGTTTGTTGTTGGTTCCGCATCTTGTTCACTGCAAACATAACATCATTATCGCACTCCTTCTAAACACACCTGCCAGTCAGTTTTTGTCATGAACGTTTTTTGTCATTTCTATCTGGTCGTTCTGTGCATGTATAGTTACTTTTTCTTTCTCGTGCTGATTAGTAAAAATTTAATATATAGGGGAGAAGATGGAAGAAGTCGAGCAGAACTACTAATGCTTATCTTGAGGCAAATTGATCAATTTGTCTGTTCGCCCATTGAGTATCAGAGGAAAAGAGGCTGCCTTGCTGTACATGAGATGCTTCTAAAGTTTCGCATGATTTGTGTTAGTGGGTATTGTGCACTGGGCTGCCATGGGAGTTGTGCACATAACAAGCAAATCGACAGGACTCTGTTTAGGAATTTTTCTAAACTGCCATGTAAATATGTTTTTCCATTAGATACCATTGAATTGCTCTTCTTTCATATATTCTGAAGTATAGTTTTTCTTATCAACCACCAGCTGTATTTGTACTGCCAAGTCGAGAAGCTCTGTGCTTGGGAGATAGGGTTATAATGTACCTTCCACGATGTGCAGACCCAAATTCTGAAGTCCGAAAAGTATCTGCACAAGTAAGTAGTATATGAGAAGTTGTGCTCCTTTACAGAAAAAGGCATTCAGTATTTGTATAGTTTCAGGGATATAGTATGGTCTATATTCTATAATGTGCATGCTCTGTGCTTAACTTCTGTAGGGAGGATATTGTGGACTTGTTCTTAAATAGTCTAATTAATTGTTTTTTGTGCAGATTATTGATTTACTCTTTAGCATCTCTCTTTCACTTCCAAGACCTGCGGGTTCATCTATATCTGCTGAGGTTATAGAATTGTCATACAGTGCATTATCTTCTCTTGAGGATGTTATAGCCATATTGAGGAATGTAAGTTCACTGACCACTTTGTTTTATTTCCTTGCTTTTTGTTCTGTTTTTTCCATCTTGTATTTTATAGTGTCAGAATAAGTGAGACCAAAGCACTTGGTTTTCATGTATATTTGTATATATATGCAGGATACTTCTATTGATCCATCAGAAGTTTTCAACAGGATTGTTTCCTCCCTCTGCATTTTGTTGACAAAAGAGGAGGTAAGTGTCTTTGATTCTTCTGCGTGTGTATGGATCATATCTATGTTACATTTAATAACTGTGTTGGCACTGGTGTACAGATGGTGGCTACACTGCATGGTTGCTCAGTTGCTATATGTGATAAGATCAAGCAGTCAGCTGAAGGGGCTATTCAAGCTGTTGTTGAATTTGTTACAAAGAGAGGGGGGGAATTGACTGAAATTGATATCTCAAGGTTTAAAGCATAGTGTATACACCAACACAATGTTACTTGAACTTTGTTGATATCGTACTGTCTTTTGAACTTTTAATTTTGAGCATAGGTTATGGTGACATGACATAATGTTTTTGCCCACAGGACAACCCAATCATTGATCTCTGCTGTTGTGCATGCAACTGACAAGCATTTGCGTGTGGAAACTCTTGGAGCTGTATCCTTTTAATATTTTTAAAGTTGACATATTTCGTTGAATATCATGTCATAATTTTAATTTGTTAGGAAGGTTTTGTTTGTTTTTCTCTCTCATATATATAATCGGTATATGTTGTTTTCAAGCTTTTCACTAATAGATCCCTTATTAAATAATGACAGTGTCTAAGGAGTAGGAAAATGTGCAATGCACTTGATCAAAATTAGGAGAGTGAATATTCTAGCTAAGCTAGATCATGGGGTGTGCTTGTGTTGTATGATGGAAAGAAACAGTATAAACTGGGGGAGGTTGAGAGGTGAGATGGGAAGGAATTTGCTTTGACCTGGGAGAGAATGTGTAACTCTTGAATTTTCCCATATTATCAATTTTTTCGATCTTCTGCATCACTTATGTATTTCTCATACATAGTCTTGGTATCATTCTGATACAGGCTAGGGTTTCACTGATAATGCATACCTGTCTCTGATTTTACTTCAATGTTTCTGGTGTCTGTGATTTTCTACTGGCAAATTTATCCTTTACTTGCTAAAGATTTCTTCTTTGGCTGAAAATACTAGCTCAAAAACTGTTTTTGATGAAGTCCTGGCTACTGCTGGAAGGGATACGATCACAAAGGATATATCTAGGTTACGTGGAGGATGGCCCATGCAGGATGCATTCTATGTAAGTCTCATTGTTTTCAGTATGAAGTTCTTTAATCCACTGTTATACAGAATGTCCACTGATCATTTTTATTCAAGAATTGATTTACACAAAGCAATGATTGGATATGAAGAAAATAGGGCTCTAAAAGTTGTTGCTGTTATGCTACACAGATATGGGGTTAGGTATAAGGAATATAAAGAGAGGACTTGGAAAATCTATGCTTATAGAAATAAATACAGTCATAGGTTATTGTAGGCAGGATTGTTAGGGTAATGGCAATTCTACCAGGTAGTCAGTTAGGTGGTTAAATTGGAGTAAGTTGCACAGAGAGGGACTGAAAAATATGTTTCACAGCCAAACTGAGTCTGCAAACTCTATTGAGTATGGAAAACCTTGTGAACAATTAGTCTCCTAAATCCTGATTTATTCTCCCTTTAATAACAGATAAACTGTTATTTCAGTTTTCCGTTATTGTCATTGCACTTTGGTACCTATCTCTTAAGCTTTACAGCCCCTAATAGAATGGCTGTTGGATACAATATTTGTTCAACACTGGGATGTCATTCTGCAGAATAAAATATTAGTTAGATACAAGAATTAAGAGTTTCTTAACCTTTTACGAATTTCCCTACTAATTAAGCAACAGACAAGAATTATAGCAATTCTAGTAAGTGGAACATGACGATTGCATAATAGATGGCTTAATTGCATGGAAAAGTAAAAAACATGAGGATTCATATCACTAATATCTTTAGGGAGGGAACTATAGAGTGGATAAGTTAACCAATTTTTGTATTACTTTGCAGTGGTTTACATGATAGGTGTTAAATATAGTGAAAATTATATATTGGAATTAATCTCTTGTGATAAATACATACATAGGGTTCTCTATTTATAATAGAAGAAATATGGGTTAAGCCCAAATACAAATGAATATGTAAGAATAAAATAAAATAAAATAAGAACATGTTTCCCTAATAAACATATAGGGACTATATTTCCCTAATTAACATAAACACAATATAAACTAAATATAATATCTCTAACAATAGGATAGTATACCTTTTGTAAATTCTGATATTTTTGGAGAAAGATTTCAACTTCCTTGTTATAGGTTTTCTTGGTGGGTAGTGGTCTAGTCCGCCACTTTTTTTTATTTTTTTCTCATTTATTTTATGGATTAGGGTGTTGCATATGATTGTTAATTGTGGTGTTGTCAGCACAGCTAGGATGACAATTAATATTGTGATGGTTAGCACTACCTTTTTTTTTAAAAAAAAAATGGTGCATCTTCAGTTAGAAGCTTTGGGTGCTCTTAATTTAAATTTAACCGTCTATTAGAACAATGGTTGCAACATTAATTGAACTCTAGAACACTTGATCATATATGCTTTAATTAACACTATGTTATGAACAAACTATCCCAAAAAGTTTAAGCTATTAGGTGATGACACTATTGATTTTAATTTTTACATGGACCGAGAAACATTTATGTTCAAATATTATTAGAAGACGAGTTTCATGTTGTCATCTTTACTCCCATTTGAAGAGTTTTTTTAATAAATTAATTGATTTTTTTGGGTACAACTTTTTCCAGGCATTTTCTCAGCACATGGTACTGTCAGTTTTGTTTCTAGAACATGTGATATCTGTCCTTAGCCAGATTCCGATTCTAAAAGCTGATGTGGACAGAGTTGAGGATAGTCCCGTTGACAGTCATACAGAAGATGGCAAACTACAAGCTGCAATTTTTGCTCTTACTGCTTTCTTCAGGTCTGCATTATCAGCAATGCCTTTTGGCTTTAAGATACATAAATGATCCAACAATTTTACAAAACATTATTTGATGCAGAGGTGGGGGAAAAGTTGGAAAAAGGGCCGTTGAACAAAACTATGCTTCTGTTCTTTCTGAGCTTACACTGCAACTTGGAAGCTGTCATGGTTTAACCTATTCTGGTCAGCATGAACCGTTGAGGTAACCACTTTGAAACTGTGCTTCTGCTTTTGCCTATTTCTGTTCACTGAGTTTACACTGGAATTTCACTTGCATGATAGCATTACATTTGCGTTGCCCATCAAGTATGTCTGTAATTTATTTTGTTTTACGTATAAATAACACTTTCAAATTTAAATGTTAGGGATAAATTTAAAAGGGTATGTTTTGAAATCTACAGTTCATATTATTTTGGGATGATTTTCAATGGAATTGGGGAGATATTTTAATTCTGTAGGTAAAACCACAAAGTGAGTTTTAAGGTCTGACCTACCATTTTTTTTTTTCCAAACATGATATTATATCATATGGTATAATTGGCATCTTCAGGGGAACCAAAAAAATTACAAGTAAAATAAAATTCGTGAAAAACTACTCAGAGAAAGCAGTTATTTCCACTTACATTCTTGTGCAGGAATCTTCTTACTGCATTTCAGGCATTCTGTGAATGTGTTGGTGACCTTGAGATGGGCAAGGTAGACAAATTTAAAATTGCTTCGTGTTAGGGTATAAGATATGGTCTTCAAATTAATACAGAGTGTTCATTTATCTAGATTTTAGCTAGAGATGGTGAACTATCAGAAAATGAAAGGTGGATTAGTCTCATTGGAGACATTGCAGGCTGCATATCTATAAAGCGACCAAAAGAGGTAATGTTATTTCAAATATACTTAACTAGTATAAGCATTACCTTACATATCCAGGATACCCGATGAGTTAATGATTATATGACCAAAAGGAAAATGCTAATAGGATATTTGGAGTAGCCCCAGTATATATTGATAAAATTTTAGTTGTCGGTGTTGGAGATGTAAATCAAACCTTGAGTCACCTTTTCAAGTAAACCCATTTCTGGAAATTGTTTGATAGGTCAAGGCTTTTCAGTTTATGATGATTAAGTTGTTGACATTGTATCTTAAATCGTAATCTCTTTGATAAACTGTTTGGACTTCAATTCTCTCTTTATTGGATTATTAGTGGTTATGCATGTTGGAGATACGAATCTGAACCATTTGATTATTCTCTTAACAACGCAAGCTTTTATATGTTTTAAGCCTTGGTTTTTATTGAAAGTTATGATAATTATATCAATTGACTGTTATTTTATTTGTATTGGACAAGTCTCAATAATTTAATATTATTTAGTTCAGTTTGAAGGACTGTGCGTAATAGGCTATTTGATGCTGTTGAGTACTAGCCTGCCCCATGAATATCTTTCATTCCTAATGAAATGAAATCAATATTTCAAAATCAGTTTTTGGCATACATTGGGTTGGATAGGTTATGATGGTATCACTGGAATATAATGATTACTTTAGCTGATTGTTTTGTTTAAAATAATATTGTCATCAATATAGTGGTCTGTGATTTGGTGTTAATTTCAGTTTCCCTTTTCTTTTTCAATAGGAGGTGTCTCATCTTTTCTTTGTTTATAGGTTACTTATTCTAGCTCCACCCAGTCACCTTCCTACCCTTTTTCCTTCACGAATACTGATTTCACTGATATTTGGACTATGGAATAGACTACATCAATGAAAGAACCTGACTAACCAGCAGAAGTGACTGTATTTTGTTTTCTGCTTTTAAGAATGTCTTGCATTTGACCTTCTGCTCTCATTTTCTACAAATAATACGATGGAAAAGTTATATTGTTGGGAATCATTTTCTTTCCTTGAGAGCTATTTAGTAAAACATTGTAGCCCTCAGAAGTGTTAACTTGATTGACCAACTTTCTTTCCTTGTTGGATATATAGGTACAAAATATTTGTCTATTTTTGAAAAACTCATTGCATCGACCCCAGAAATATCAGAGGGAAGCTGCAGCAGCTGCACTATCAGAATTTGTTCGTTATAGGTGAGTGGGTGGGTATATAATGACACTTTGAATAATTGCCACCACTTGAAAAGATTAATCTGAAAGAAAGAAGATTCTTATTCATTTGATTAATTTGAACAACACCATTTTTGGAAAGAAATTTAGACATGTTGCCTCCCATTATAAGAACCCAAACATTTAATTAACTTTCCAAATTGTGTTTTTATCACACGGAAGAATGTAACAATAACGGAAAAAGGTCCGACTTTTCTTTTTTGAGGAAAAATAATTTAATAGGGGTACAATCATTAGTAAAAGTGACAAACCATTTAGTACCAGATATACTAGAGTTAGATGTAGGTCCCGTAATGTCATGATGAACTAAATAAAAAATATGAAGACTTTTTGTTTTACTAGGAGGATATGTGACCTGATGGTACTTTGCAAGTAGGCATACATCAAATTTAAATTATTCAATAGACTCTTTGAAAAATATGGAGGGAAACGTAGATTTGAGAAGACTAAAATATCTAGTTATATCACTTGTGCTTAGTTCATCCATCATTTAGTACCTTAGAAATTTCGTTTCCAAATTTATTTCAAAAAGTTGACAAACAAATGTTTCATTGTGATTCATGTGGAAACAAATTTTTCTATCTTTAGGACAACAAATCATGTTGTACCTCGAGTCTTTGGCTGTGTATCCATTGTCCATGTTTATCCTAATTGTCAAAGTATATTTTAGGAAACTTTAAATATTATTTCCATGTATTTAATTTGTTATATTCCCTGTATCTTGCTATTATTATTAGAATAACAATCCCACAATTTTAGGGATTTGTTCCGTAGAATAGGCTATCCATTGTCCATGTTTATCCTAATTGTCAAAGTATATTTTAGGAAACTTTAAATATTATTTCCATGTATTTAATTTGTTATATTCCTTGTATCTTGCTATTATTATTAGAATAACAATCCCACAATTTTAGGGATTTGTTCCGTAGAATAGGTTGCTCACTCTTGTATATATATCTTATCCATGTAAGGAGATAAATAACAGAAAATAATATATTCTCTCTCTTGAATTCAAGATGGTATCAGAGCTCCCGATCCTTGGGAGCCTCTGACTGTGTGTTTTGATTGCAGCCTTCATTGCTGCCTAACCCTAGAGTTCCATCACAACCTTCATTGCTGCCCAACCCTAGAGTTCCATCCCAGCCTTCATTGCTGCCCAATCCAAGAGTTTCATCGTAGCCTCCATTTCATGCACATCATCTTTTCGTTTTTTTGTGCCTTAATTGCACATTTTTGCAATGGTTGAAATGGAAAATGTAGACAAGTTCCAGAGTACAGAATTACAGAATGTTCATTCTGTTTATAGATTGAATGGAAAAAATTATCTTAAATGGTCTCAACTCATTAAGACCATTCTAAAAGGAAAAGGAAAGGTCAGCCATCTCACTGATGATGCCCCTGCGGAAGAAGATGCCAGATTCAATTCATGGGATGAAGAAGACTCCATGATCATGGCATGGCTATGGAACTCAATGGTTCCAGAAACCAGCGATACATCCATGTTCCTCACTTCTGCAAAGGCTATATGGATTGCAATAGAGCAAACCTACTCTAAGGCAAAGGATGCTGCCCAGGTTTATGAGGTGAAAGTAAAAACAATGGCAGCCAAACAGGGCACTAAAACTGTCACTGAATATGCTAATCAACTCATATCTTTATTGATGGAGTTAGATCATTATAGGGTCATAAAGGCCAAGTGTTCTGAGGATTAAGCAATTCTAAGAGAATATATTGAACAAGATCGGGTGTATGTTTTCTTGGTAGGACTAAACCAAGAATATGATCAAGTCAGAATCCAAATATTAGGCAAGGAGAAGGTTCCTGGACTCAATGAAGTAATGGCAATTATTTGGAGTGAAGAAAGTAGAAGGAGTCTAATGCTAGAGACCCCAATTGTGGATAATTCAGCTATGCTTGTTGGAGGAACAGTCATGGTTGCAGAACAAAAAAAAGTAGGTCCTCAAAGCCACGTCACAGAGAAGAAAAATGAAGGAGTTTGGTGCACCTATTGCAACAAGCCTAGTCACACAAGGGATAAATGCTGGAAGTTACATGGAAAACCTCAAAGTAAAGATTGGGGACACAAAGGAGGCCTTCCAAGGAGAGGGGGGCAGGCTTATGTTGCTACTGGTCCTAAAAGTCCAGAAGGATATGTACAACTCAATCATGAGGAGTTAGAAACATAAGGTCCTTGCTTAGTAAATTGGAAAAACCCACAGGTACGTGTTCATTAACATACTCTGGTAAGTTTCCATTTTCTTGTGGATTTAATGTCTCAAATACCCCATTTGCCCATTATTGGATATTAGACTCTGGAGCCGCAGACCACATGACACCATTCCCTAAACACTTCTCCACATATTTCCCATGTCCTAGCAGCAAGAAAATTTCTACAGCTGATGGGACTCCCATAACTGCAGCTGGACAAGGAGATGTCCAAATAACCCCAAACATAATACTAAAAAATGTTCTTCATGTCCCTAAGTTATCCACAAGTCTGATATCTATACAAAAACTTACCAAGGACCTCTTATGTAATGTAGTTTTTCATAGTAACTCTTGTATATTGCAGGACAAGAAGTCAGGGAGGACGATTGGACATGCTAGAGAATGGAATGGCCTTTACTACATGGAAGATTTGAGTTTGCCCATCGAGAGTCATTCTCTAATATCTGAATCCTCCATGACCAACAAAGAAAAAATCCAATTGTTTCATTGTCGTTTCGGGCATCCTTCATTTTGGGTCATAAAGTTAATATTTCCTTCCTTGATTAAAAATTTAAATCTAGAAGATCTTCATTGTGAGGTGTGTGAGCTTGCCAAACACAAGCATGTATCTTTTCCTATCAGCAATAAAGTAAGCAATTCTCCATTTTATCTTGTTCATACGGATGTGTGGGGTCCCTCTAATATTCCTAGTACTTTCGGGGCTAAAAGGTTTATAACCTTTATAGATGATTGTAAAGGGTAACATGGCTTTTCCTTCTTAAACACAAATCTGAGGTCAACTCTGTTTTTCTCCAGTTTGTTTCAATGATTAAAAATCAATTTGGGGTTAATATAAAAATAATCAGGTCTGATAATGCCAAAGATTACTTCAATAATACCCTAAATTCTTTTTGTCAAAAGGAAGGAATAATCCATGAATCCTCATGTGTAAACACACCTCAACAAAATGGGATTGCAGAAAGGAAAAATGGGCACTTATTAGATCAAACTAGAGCACTTCTTTTTCAAAATAATGTTCCGAAAAGATTTTGGGGGGAAGCTATTCTCACTGCCATTTACTTGATTAATAGATTACCTTCTACTGTTTTATCCTCAAAAAGCCCCATGGAAGTCTTAAACTCGTTCTACCCACATATAATCCATACAAATAACCTTCAACCTAGAATTTTTGGGTGTGTCTCCTTTGTACATGTTCATAGTAATGGAAGAGGAAAACTTGACCCAAGGGCAAT
>NC_028353.1:5334902-5360665 GCF_000741045.1 Vigna radiata var. radiata
TGTCAAGAGATGTTACTTTCAATGAACGAGTTAGCTACTTTGACCAATCTCATCTTCAGGGGGAGACTTTAAGAGAGGAAGATGAGCCTTTTACATTACCAAATCTATCTTTTGGACCAGAAACAAAAATTCAAAAGGATATGACCACTGTATGTGAAGCAGAAGCTGAAGAGGAACAAGTAGAGGTGAATCAAATACCTCAATCTGCAGGACCAGCAACTAAACCACATGATAATACAAAGTTTGGGAAAAATTTGGTGTACACACAAAGAGGAAAGGCCATTCCAAGATCTACTCATGTTCAAGAATCCAACCCTACAACATTACGTGAGGTAATTCCTTTTGATCCTATAAATTCTAACTCTATTGCTTGTGATGAATTTCCTTCTGAAAAACCTGTTGAACAGATAGATGATAATTTAGACCTTCCAATTGCTCTTAGAAAAGGAACCAGAACATGCACCAAACCACAACCTTATCCCTTGACAAATTATCTATCCTTTGAAAAATTCTCACCTACCCATAAAACCTTTCTCACAAGCCTAAACACCACAACTACACCTTCTGTATTTGAGGCATTAGTTGACAAAAAATGGAAACAAGCCATGGACATGGAAATGGAGGCGTTGGAGAAAAACAATACTTGGCAACTAGTCTCCCTACCACCTGGAAAACAGGTTGTTGGGTGCAAGTGGGTTTATACAGTGAAGTACAAGGCTGATGGGACTATTGAGAGGTATAAGGCAAGGTTGGTAGCCAAGGGATTCACCCAAACATATGGAGTGGATTACTTAGAGACTTTTGCACCAGTTGCCAAAATGAACACGGTTAGAGTAATTTTGTCGTTGGCAGCAAGCTACAATTCGGAATTGTAGCAATTTGATGTAAGAAATGCATTCCTACATGGGGATCTTGAAGAAGAAATATACATGGAAATACCACCCGGGTATATGGGACAGATCGAGGCCAACACAGTTTGCAAATTAAAAAAGGCGCTATACTGGTTGAAACAGTCACCTAGAGCATGGTTTGGGAGATTCACCAAAGTTATGACAAGTCTTAAATACAAACAGAGTCAAGGGGACCACACTTTATTTATCAAACATTCTAATTCAAGGGGAGTAACAATATTATTGGTCTATGTGGATGATATAATTATTACTGGGAATGATAAAAAGGAACAACAAAGGTTGAGCCAATGCCTTGCCAAGGAATTCGAAATCAAGACTTTAGGGAAGCTAAAATATTTTTTAGGGATTGAGGTAGCCCATTCCAAGAAAGGAATCTTCATATCCCAACAAAAGTATATCATTGATTTGCTACAGGAGACAGGTAAAACAGCCTGAAAACCAGCAAGTACACCTGTTGACCCAAATATAAAGTTGGGAAGTGCAGAGGAAGATGTTTCTGTGGATAAAGAAATGTACCAAAGACTTGTGGGAAGACTCATCTACCTATCTCACACTAGGCTAGATATTGCCTTTGCTGTGAGCTTAGTTAGCCAATTTATGCATTATGCACCAACCAAAGGAAGCACATTTACAAGCTGCACTCAGAATTGTCCAGTATTTAAAAGGGACTATGGGAAGAGGAATTTTGTTCAAAAGAAGTAAGAATGCCAGTCTTGAGGCATATACATATGTTGATTATGCAGGTTCAACTGTGGATAAGAGGTCAACTACTGGATATTGTACCTTTCTTGGTGGAAACCTAGTAACTTGGAAGAACAAAAAACAAAGTGTGGTAGCTAGATCTAGTGCTGAAGCAGAATTTCGAGCAATGGCCCAAGGAATATGTGAACTTTTATGGCTAAAGATTATATTGGAAGACTTAAGGATAAAGTGGGATGAACCAATGAGGTTATATTGTGATAATAAATCTGCAATAAGTATAGCACACAACCCAGTACAGCATGATAGAACCAAACATATTGAGGTGGACAGACATTTTATCAAAGAAAAGCTTGACAGTGGCTTGATTTGCACCCCATATGTGTCCACTCAAGGTCAACTTGCAGACATTCTCACCAAAGGACTAAGCAGCAGTAATTTTGAAAGAATTATATCCAAGCTGGGAATGGAAAACACTTATTCACCAGCTTGAGGGGGAGTGTCAAAGTATATTTTAGGAAACTTTAAATATTATTTCCATGTATTTAATTTGTTATATTCCCTGTATCTTGCTATTATTATTAGAATAACAATCCTGCAATTTTAGGGATTTGTTCAGTAGAATAGGCTGCTCACTCTTGTATATATATCTAATCCATGTAAGGAGATAAATAGCAAAAAATAATATATTCTCTCTCCTGAATTCAAGACTAATCATGGGGGAAACTTGATTTTGAGGCTGTTAAGTGCATATGTATTGGTTACTCTCCTACCTAAAGGGATACAAATGTTATCACCCTCTAATGAAACGATTCCTTGTGTCTCATGATGTTACGTTTGATGAAAATACATAATTCCTAAGTATTTAAGTCCCGTTAATACCCCACCATCCATTAAGTCTAATACTTAACCATCTACTAAGTCTGGTCCTGTTCCTAATAATTCGCCATCTACTTAGTCTAATTCTGTTCCTTCTTCTATTTATTCTCCTAATGTGAAGCCCAAAGATAATTGGAGAACAAACTCGGGAGAATGGAAGCCTTAAAAAAATGTTTGATTACAGAATTTGAAATATTTCTTGTGCATTGAAGTTGTTCATTCCCATAGTGCTATTTTCATCTCTCAACAGAAATATGTTCTGGATTTATTGGATGAAACTAGTAAATTAAGATGCAAATAAGTAGAGACACCTATTTAGCAAAATCACAAGCTTGGTGAATCAATTGAAGATGTGGTTGTTGATAGGCATTCTTATCGAAGACTGGTTGGGAAATTGATCTACTTGTCTCACCCTAGGCTCAACATTGCGTATGTTGTAGGGGTTATAAGTCAGTACACGCATAATCCAAAGGAAGGGGACTCATCTTGGAACTGTTTATCACATTCTACAGTACTTGAAAGGAACTTCTAGAAAAGGAATTCCATGCTTCCAACATGAGACTCAAGTCACAACTTGTAGTTGGGTCTTATCATGCTTATATTGGTTATATAAAATATTTTAAAATTTTGATAGTAAAAATTTGTTTTAAAGTTTGTAGATATTGGTCTTATTAGTCAATCTCTAATCCCTATCCTTGAGTCTCTATTTAAGGAAACCCCAAAAGAGGTTGGAATTAAGTTGGGTCATGGGTGATCACAATTATAGGACTTTTCATCAACAACCAAAAAATCTTAAAATCAATTAAACAAATAATCATTTCTTTAAAGTTGAGTAAACAACATGTTATAAAATTGATTTAAATTTCTAACATAATTGTCAATAAATAAGAGAATATTTTGAAATTGTAAACTGTAGTTAAGTATAGGAGAATAAACTCTAGTCAGTATAATTGTTTGTATGCAATGTATATTTTCTTGATTCAATAGAACTTTTAAAATAATTTTATGGATGAAGTCATTCATTGACAATGTTTATCTTTTTAACTTCAAATATTTGCAATATTGCAGTTTATTGTCTTGGCACTATATTCATTAATCACCCGCTTTCCTTTATGCATTTGTTGACTTATTCTAACTCTTCAATTGAAATTCATATTGATTTCATCTTCAATTATATAGTGGTGGACTTGGTTCACTTTTGGAGCAAATGGTTGAGGTTCTATGTCGACATGTATCAGATGAGTCTTCAACTGTTCGACGATTATGTTTGCGAGGACTAGTGCAGGTATTGTGTTTCACCTATGATACTTGGACATGACTTATGCCACCATGGTTTCTTTGTTTTCAATTGTATTTATTTTAACAAGAACTTAAGTCAACTTGTATGCTTGATTTCTTGGCAACTATCTTCTCATTTTTGCATATAATTAATTTTCCTATATGAGAAATGTGGTTGTTTATGTGTAATGACAATCATCAGATTGAGATATATAGTAACCTTGATCCAATGTGATCATTGAATTGTTGCGTATGTTATGAGTTAGAGTTTGAATTACAAGTAGTAGATCTATATATCAACATCACTAAATTTGAAATTGCAGATCCCTCTGATTCATATTCTGAAGTATACAACTCAAGTCTTGGGGGTTATATTAGCTCTACTAGATGATTCTGATGAATCTGTGCAATTAACTGCTGTATCATGCTTACTAATGGTGAGGTTCTTTGTTTCCAATTTTGATTTTATTTACTTTTTTTATCTGTTCTAAGTTCAGTTGTTTACTTTGCTTTTGAGTTGCTTGTAGATTCTTGATTCTTCACCTGATGATGCAGTTGAGCCCATTTTGCTTAGTCTTTCAATAAGGCTTCGAAATCTTCAAGTATGTGAAGTTACTGTTATATGTATCAATTTTGTTTTGCTTATGTATTTATTTTGGTTCTAAATGTTTATTAAAGCTAGTGTGTTCCAAGAATTGTCATATTTCATCTTAAAACCAATTGACATCAAGGCAGTCAAAATTTAGATAGATGAAACTCAATTTCATAATACCAGCTTGTAAGTGAGGTTTGGACCTACTTATATATTATAATTAAATCATATCTCTAGTTGATATGGGATTTCAATACATCTATTCATGCTGAAAACTAGACATCTCAAGTGTGAAAGTAAATACTTTTAGGCAGTCCAATAACAACTAAATAGCAGGTGGTACAATAACTGAAAAGACCTTGCTAGGATGAGATCTAATGCCATCTTAGAAAGAGAAGTTTAGGTCTAATTCGATCTCACAAAATCATCTTGTAAAATGAGGTTTGTACTTACTAATATAATATAATTTGATCCTATCTTTAGTAAAAACAAAATCCTAACGAAAGAACATAAATCTCTTAAACTAAAGAAAATAAACCTCCAGGCATAAAGACTATATCTGAAACAAATCTACCAAATAAACTACTAATCCCAATCCTTTAACTTTAAAGGATTTCTTAACAGCAAATCTATATTTATTGTACAGTAGATGTGCAATATTTACACCATATTTCAACAGGGTTGTCTGAAATTCATCTCAGTTATGATCACTTCCAACCTGCCTTAGTTAGGATATAATGGTGGGGAGCATCCCCTGCCCACTATATGGCATGCTGTAGTGGAGCAGTTCTGGTAGCGATTGTAGCAAATCACCCTCAAACTCAGTGAGGTTGACAAAGAGCAAATCTGTCAATCACTCCTAGTTTGCTATTAAAGATGTAGAAATGAAGAGGTGAGGGAACTTTGGTTAAAATGTCAGCCTTCTGGTCAGCAGCATGATTGTGAGTTACTGAGAGACTCCTTTTAAGCACCTTCTATTGAACAAAAAAGGTACCAAGTTCCATATCCTTTTCTTGTATATAGAACGGGATTATGAGATAGGTACTGGTCAAAATAGTCACATAAAAGCACGGGAATTTGGATAGGAATCTGCAGTCAGTTAGAAGTGACTGTGTTAGGTTCCTTTGTTCCAGGAACCGAACAGCAGCTTCCAGTTTTCACACCCACACTCAACAATAATCAAACAGTAAGCAAAGATAAAGGAATATGTATGAATGTGTAATTCTATTTCCTCTGTAATGGATAGAAAAGGAAATACAAGTATCACTATCTTTCTCCCAAGGAAGCCTCCCTTCCTCCACTGGCCAAGAGGTCNAGTCTCAATACCCAAAATAATATCTGATACCCTCTCTCCCTAATCTGTTTGTTATTTATATTCCCTCTCTCTCTTCTAACAACTTAACCACCTTCTCCCGCTACTTATTTCATCCCTTTTTTACCCCTTCTCATGTAAACCTTTAATTGCCTAACATTACCCACCCCTTCATCATCAACCTTGTCCTCAAGGTTGAAGTTAGGAAATTGTTGTTTGATGTAGTGCTCCTCCTCCCAAGTAGCACCTTCAATATCACTCTCCTGCCACTGTATAAGAACTTGGGGTATCTCTTGCCCCTGACTCTGCTGGTTCCTGTGTTGTAACACCTTCACCGGGGTGTATCGGGGATTGTCATCCTGCAATTCGGTTGGGAGGGTGCCTTCAATTGGATGTGTTCCAACCGCTAACTTCAACTGGGACACATGGAAAATAGGATGTATTTTTGCTGTTTCTGGAAGCTGTAGCTTGAAGGCTACTGGGCTTATTTGTTGTTCCACGCAGAAAGGACCATAATATCGTGCGGACATCTTTGGATGGAGTCTTGTAGGCATAGATGTTTCTCTATGAGGACGGATTTTCAGAAATACCCAATCTCCTACCTGGATTTTGGCCTCTCCTCTCTTCTTATTGGCATAATGGGTCATCCGTGCTTGGGCCCTGGTCAAATGATATCGCAGCTGTTGTAAAGCCTCATCTCGGGTCTGTAAGTCTTGTGCTACCGCTTCTACCACTGTTTCCCCGGGAATGAAACGTGTCAAAGTAGGAGGAAGTCTGCCATAAACAGTTTCAAAGGGTGTGCACTTAGATGCCCCTTGATAACTGGTATTATACCAGTATTCTGCCCAAGGTAACACCAAACTCCAACTTTTAGGCTGTTTTGAGCTAAAACAGCGTAAGTATGTTTCTAGCACCCTGTTTAAAACTTCTGTTTGTCCATCGGTCTCTGGATGGTATGCGGTACTCATCCTAAGCTGTGTGCCCTGCAATTTAAAAATTTCCTGCCAAAAGATGCTAAAAAATGTGGAGTCCCTGTCACTTACAATGGTCATAGGTATACCATGTAACTAATCACCTCCTTCACAAACACTGCAGCTATAGACCTGGCAGTATACGGATGCTTAATGGGAATGAAATGCCCATATTTACTAAGTCTGTCCACCACCATAAGTATAGTGTCAAAGCCTTGTGATTTAGGTAACTTGACCACAAAATCCATACTTATGTCCTCCCATACTGCTTTAGGAATGGGTAAAGGTTGCAAGAGACCTTTGGGGGAGGATGCCAAGTACTTATGTTGTTGACATACTAGGCATGCAGCCACATAGTCGGTGACTGTTTTCTTCATTCCTGGCCAATACAGGGATTGTGCCACCCTTCTATAAGTTCTATAGACTCCAAAATGTCCTCCTGTGACCGTGTTATGAAACTCTGCTAATAATTCTGGTATCCAGGAAGATTGTGCTGACAAAACCAAGCGCCCTTTATAATGTAATCTCCGCTGTTCCAGGGTATATGCCGGATGTGAATTCGGATCTACCCTTATATCTTCCATCACTTTCCTTAGAGTTTCATCCTTCTCAACCTTGTCCATAATTTCCTGGAAGTTTGACCAATAGGGCCTGGATATCATCTGGAGTACTTTTTCTTCCTCCTCCAATTCCTCCCCTTTCCTTGAAAGCCCATCCGCCACCTTATTAGATGCCCCAGTTCTATAAACAATGTCAAACTCGTATCCCAGTAATTTAGCCAGCCAGTTCTGCTGGTTTTGAGTAGTGATACGCTGCTCCAACAAATATCTCAAGCTCCTCTGATCAGTATAAACAATAAACCGTTGGCCTAAAAGGTAGGGTCGCCAGTGTTGGATGGCTAACACCAAAGCCATTAGTTCTTTCTCGTAAACAGATTTGGTGAGCGACACTTCTGAAAGAGCTTTGCTAAAATAGGCAATCGGTTTTCTATTTTGAGACAAAACAGCTCCTAACCCAGTGCCAGACGCATCACACTCCACCTGGAAGGTTTGAGCAAAATCTGGTAATGCTAATATTGGAGCCGTGGTTACTGTTGTTTTGAGTTTTTGCATTGCCTCTGCCCCTGCAGGAGACCAAACAAACTTCCCCTTTTTAAGCAGATTGGTGAGAGGTTGAGCAATCTTCCCATAATCTCTGATGAATCTCCGGTAGTATCCAGTCAGCCCTAAGAACCCTCTCAGCTCTCTAATACTCTTGGGCTCGGGCCATGCCGTCACCGCAGAAACCTTCTCCTCATCCATCTCAACTCCTGCCTTTGAAATCTTATGCCCCAAATAACGAATTTGCTCTCTCCCAAATTCGCATTTGTTTTTCTTGGCAAATAATTGTTGTTGTGCTAACACCTCCAAAACTTGCTGTAACTGCTGCATATGTTCATCCCAAGACTTACTATATATTAATATCATCAAAAAACACCAATAAACACCTCCTTAAAAACGGCCTTAGGATAGAATTCATCATATCTTGGAACGTGGCAAGGGTGTTTGTCAGTCCAAAAGGCATCACGAGAAATTCATAGTGCCCCTGATGCGTTCTAAACGCTGTCTTAGGAATATCTTCAGTTTTCATCCTGATTTGATGATACCCAGCCCGTAAATCAATCTAGAAAAATACCTTGCCCCTTGAAGCTCATCCAGCAGTTCCTTTATAACTGGTATTGGGTATTTGTCCGGCACTGTGACTCTATTAAGTGCCCTATAATCTACACAAAATCTCCAACTCCCGTCTTTTTTCTTCACTAATATTATTGGGCTTGAATATGGACTGTTGCTGGGACGAATTACGCCGATCTTCAACATTTCCTCAACTTGTCTCTCTATCTCTGTTTTCATGAGGTGTGGGTAGCGGTATGGCCTGACACTTATGGGCTCTGTTCCTTCCTTCAAGGGTATTCGGTGATTAACTTTCCTCTCAGGTGGCAGTCCTTGAGGTTCTCGAAATACTCTTTCGAAGTCTGACAAAATCTGTTTCAGCCCTGCTTCTTGAGTTGGTGTCCATTTCTCTGTTTCGCCATCTACCTCCACCGCTTCAGCTTGACTTAAGCTCCACACGAGAGTCATGCCTTCTATCTCCTTTTCTTTTAAAAGATCTTTGGGTGTCACCATCCGGCGTGTTAAAGTGGGATCTCCTTTGATCTCCACCAATTTCCCTCCAACCTCCACCTTCATAATTAACGGTCCCCAATCCACTTTAATTTCTCCTAGAGAAGCTAACCAAGTGATTCCTAGAATCACATCCACACCGCCTAATTCAAAGAGATATAGTTTATCTCTAACTTCCAACCCATCTAACTTCACTGTAACCCCTGTGCAATACCCACTGGTTATTTTCTTTTGCCCATCACCTAAGCACACTTTATAGGGATGAGTGTCAATGCTTTCCAGACCCAATTCTCTCACCAATTTGGTGGATATAAAGCTATGACTAGCTCCGCTGTCTACTAACACCAGAATTCTCCTCCCCTTCATCCATCCTTGCATCTTCATGGTATTTGATTGTGTGAGTCCTCTAGCAGACAATTCCGACAGTTCCATCGCCGTGTGTTCCACCACCGTGGGTTCCATCACCGGAGCCTCCATTTCGATCTTCTCTTCGACTCCTTCTTCTTCATCTTCTTCCGCCAAAATCATCACTCTTATACTCCTTTCCGCACACCGATGGCCCAGGCTGTATGGGCCTCCACACTGGAAACAACGCCCTTCTTCACGCCTTTTTATATATTCGGGGTAAGGCAACATTCTTATTCCTCTTCCTTGAGTATTTCGTCCTCCGCTACTACCTACTCGGGAGGTTATATTGTTGGAAACGCCTTCCTTCGTTCCCGATCCACCTCTGACCCCGCCGACGTTCACCGATCCCTCTGACACGCCTCGATAGGTCTCCGTTCTCGCGACAGTACCCGAGCTTGAGGAGTACCTTCCCCAAGTCACCCCTCCTTTTCCTCCTGTTCCGCTGTTATCTCGTGATATCGAACCCGCTTGCTCGACCTCGCGTGCTCGCTCCATTGCTGTCAACAAATCGCGTGGGTCATGCGGCCTCACCAAATTTCTCACTCCTTCTTGCAGCCCAACGAAGAAGTATCCCAAAAGTTGTTCCTCATTCACTCCCGCTGCTTGCGCCACCAAGACTTCAAACTCTTGTATATATTCATCGACAATTCCCCTTTGTCGCACGGCGGCCAGTTTTTCGTAAACGGAGCCCCTGTTTAAGCCTCCAAACCTCCGTGTTAGAGCAGCAGTGAACGTGCTCCAAGTTGGGTGTTTGGTCTTTTTCCGCCAAAAGCGGAACCAATAACTAGCTCCTCCCTCCATACAGATGTATACGAGCTTCATTTTCTCTCTCTCCGTAATGTTCTGAATATCAAAAAATTTCTCGGCCTTCGCTATCCAGCCCATAGGATCTGTTCCTTCGAACGTTGGAAGTTCAACACGTTTCATCCAACTTCGTTGCACATCTCCTCCGTCCTCTTCCGATTCGTCCTCCAAACTCACTGGTGTTCGTCGTTCACGATCAACATTTACGGAATCGCGACTCCCTGTGGAACTCCGATCATGATTCCTGGAATGTCTTCCTGAGGTTCGTTGAAAAGCGAGAGTCATCGCCCGTATCTCCGCCTTCAATTCTTCCATTGTCGCCTCCATCGCCCCCATTCGTCCCTCCATACTTCTTCGTTACCCCTCCTTCTTCCTTCGAAACGGCAGGTCGGACCAAATCTGTTAGGTTCCTTTGTTCCAAGAACCGAACAACAACTTCAATTTTCACACCCACACTCAACAATAATCAAACAGTAAGCAAAGATAAAAGAATATGTATNAATGTGTAATTCTATTTCCTCTGTAATGGATAGAAAAGGAAATACAAGTATCACTATCTTTCTCCCAAGGAAGCCTCCCTTCCTCCACTGGCCAAGAGGTCCAGTCTCAATACCCAAAATAATATCTGATAGCCTCTCTCCCTAATCTGTTTGTTATTTATATTCCCTCTCTCTCTTCTAACAACTTAGCCACCTTCTCCCGCTACTTATTTCATCCCTTTTTTACCCCTTCTCATGTAAACCTTTAATTGCCTAACAGACTGCAGCTAAAGGAGTTCATCAGCAGTGTTGGCCAGACTGCTGGCAAGACTGCAATATTCACCTTCTGTGGTAGATCAAGCTGTCAATTCCTGCTTTTTTTCTTGGACCACCAGCACACTTGATTTAGACCAAAATCTTATGGTGTCATTGGCATCACTGAATGCTAAAAATGAGAGACTAGAGTAGAAGAATCATCAGAAGATGTGGAATGTCCAAGAGCATCTGGAATGTAGAAATGAAACTGTTGTTGACTAACCACCATGTCATAGGAAGAGATAGGGGTGCAAGCTAGTAGGTTTGCAACTTGCAATTAAACACAACGATAGGCTCAAGAACTATACTCACCCAGGAACAGGTGAAGCCACATGTGGCAAGGATGGGCCAGAGGGGCTCACTGGAGGGAGCCCTTGCTAGTTGTGTAGTCACATGGACATAATCAGGCAGAGGCACAGTGGTTTGTGGGCAATTATTGACTAGTTTATGTAATACCGTAAAGTTCTTCTCTCTTTATACTGATCTCTATTTATACTGAAGAATGCTAACTGTAAAGGGTACAAAAAATCAATTAAATCCCTAATATCTAGTAATTGGATATTTCTGTATTTTTTTGTATTTTCATATACTAAATGCACCCATTTAACAAGAAATCAGCAATGCACTATCTCTATGAAAAGTGAGAATTTATATATGTATTTGTATATTAGAAGGTACTTTCTTTTTTTTTATAATTTTCTTTGGATATTTTATTCTCCCTTCATATTACTAATATCCTCAGTTTCTGTAAAAGAAAGAATAGAGGACTTTCCATTAACTACTCTTCGGAAATTCTTACCACTGTTATTAAACAGGCAAGCATGAACGCAAAGATGCGAGCCACTTCTTTTGCAGTATTTGGGGCCCTAAGCAAATATGGAACTGGGGCACTAAGTGAGGCATTTGTTGAGCAGGTTTATAGCTAACTCTGATTGCAGTAGTAGCTTTTATTCTTTCCTCTTTCTCTCATTTGTTTTTTAATTATGGAATCTAATGCTACTATGTAACTGGTGGTTGTCAGGAGTGGATATATGTAGATGGGAATAGAAAAGGGCATTTATTCTTGTAACAAGGAAACTTGCTTCTGGGGCATTACTATTTACAATTATAGTGATGTTTCTGCAATGTAGGCTGCGCAAGAGATCACTTTGGCCCCAAGGATTTTAAATATCTGATACCATGTTAGAAAAATTATTTTTGATATTATTCATAGAGGAGCAATTGCTCTTAAATAGCATACACAGACATAACAATTGAAAACCCTAATTTATGATGGATATAATTTATCTCTACAATTTAGGGTCAGTGCTCTTGTACAATAAATATAAAATATATTGTCAGCTTATTAACCCTTCTAATTATGAAATGCAGTTAAATCTCCCAATTATGTAATTAAAACTGTACAGGGAGATATTGACTGCAGCATAAAAAAAAAAGGGATTCTAACAGGTGACATAACTAGCTGATAGCAATTTTACCACGTTTTCATTGTGAATACCATTTGGGTTAACTTAACAAAATGATAGTTAATACAAATTTGGTACATACACAGGAAAAAAATTGGCCAGATTTAAGCTTGTAGTAATAGACTATTTGTGCCTTATTTCTGCCAACCGGCTATTTGTAGACTTACCCATACTAAAGCCCCGAGCTGGGTACAATGCCCAGTTCCCTCCATCCTTAACTAACTCCAAATACAGAATTTCACTCTTATCTAGTGCTACTATAAAGTTATGCACTTTTTTCTGATAATCTTAGACTTCACATATTCCAATTTAAAGGTAGTTGTTTTTACCCAATAACCAAATTTGGAATTTCCAACTTGGCAATTTCAAAACCTAGTAAAATACTTCTTTAACCATCAGTGAACACGTGAATCAAAATAAGGAAAACAAAAGGTTAATCTAGACCATAATGTATAGCCTCTTAGTAGTTACATCATACTTGTTTATTGTTATATAACCAGTATCCAAAAAAATCATATTCTTAGAAATTTTATCAACCAAGGTGATATGTCTTCCATTATTTTGGTGAACCTTTTGATTGCATAGTAAACCAACTGAATTGGTGATCGTCATGTTTTAGCTTCTCTAAATATTTCAGCAAGCTCATTTTATTATGTCAATGATTTTTTTGAAAGGTGCATGCTGCTGTTCCTCGCCTGGTCTTGCATCTTCATGATGAAGATGTTAGTGTCCGATCAGCCTGTCGGGTAATTGACCATCATCTTGGATTTTCTTGAATTGGAGATTTGTAAAGAAATGTCTGAGATGATAAATGCTTCCTTTTTGATAGAATACCATGAAACAAGTTTGCCCATTGATGGAAATTGAACGATTGCATGCTGTACTAAACACACACAGTTTCCTTTCTGATCATCGGTATGGTTTGACAGATTGTAAAATTGCCTAGTATGTTATTATTTTGAATGATTTACAATGACGTATAATTATGCTTGTATAATTATGACAATGGCGTCTTTTGTGTATATAGAAGTGACTATGAGGACTTTCTCCGAGATATTGCAAAGCAATTTACTCAACATCTTCCCATCAGAGTCGATAGTTATATGGCTTCATCAGTGCAGGTTCTTGTTCACAATTTTGGTTATAACACAATCAGTCGTATTTTTTTACTTACTGAAATTAAGATTATGTGTGCTTGGATCAACTTACTTTTGTGTTTCATGATGATTTTATAGCCAAAGCTTTAATCTTAATGTATGAGACAGCATTTGAATTTTTTTAAAAGCAATCTTTTTTTCTCTTGGAGTTTAATATTCATGTACTATCAGAATAATTTCTTTTATACAATTTAGAAATCGTTGACCTTGCAAGGTTACCCTGTTTGTGCACTCTAATTAATTTTCTCTCGAAATTAATCAAAATTGAACATGCACTTCTTTTGTTACCCTAATTCCTAAACAATCTCTCTTTTGGGATGAATGAATTGTAATCTCTTTTCTTTTTCCATTTTAGTTGAGAGAATCTAATGTAGATACTGTATCTCTTTTATATATGTATATATAAGTTTCATCTTTTCTTTTTTGAGAATTATCTGTATTGGAATTACAAGTTTGAATTTATTCAGATTCGTCTTAAGGTTTATGGATATAACTTCATGTACATAGAAAACACCATTCATAAACCTGGGAGAAAGCATTCTTATTCATTTTCCTTGTAATAATAAAATGAAATTATTTCAGGGTGTGCGTGCATATATATCCGTCTTTGCTGGGTGCTTTTCCATTCAAGTAATTAAAAAATAAATCTCTCTAAACATCCGCTTCTCAAGTATCTGCAGTTATTAAGTCGTACAAAATATTCCTCATCTTCTCTGCATTGTTGAAGCATGATCTGTCAACTTTGGTCGAATGTGTAGAGCATAGCAAGATTGGATAAAGGGCCAATATGTATTATAACATTATTTAACTCATTCATTTTAGCTGAATTTTCTTTTCATGGACTTTCTACTTGATAATTCCCCAATGCAAGTTAGCTTGTAATAATTGTACAAGAAAGCATTAGAAACCTCAACCAAGCACTGGTGTGTTGTGAATTATTTTTCCTTCTGTTTAAATCCAAGGCCTTGAGAATTTAGTTATTTGCTTTCTTGATGAGGCAGGCTTTTGACGCACCATGGCCCATAATTCAGGCAAATGCTATATACTTCTGCTGCAGCATGCTCTCTCTATCGGACAATCAGCATATTTTATCTGTTTATCATTCACAGGTATTTGCTGGACGCGGTTGCAATTTTCAGGCATTTCGGCTAAAACTCGGTTTCACCAGATTTGTCTGTCTTCTTTTAGGTCTTTGGTATGCTGGTTGGGAAAATGAGTCGATCACCTGATTCTGTCGTTAGAGCAACGTGTTCTGCCGCTCTGGGCTTGTTGCTGAAATCATCCAATTTATGTTCATGGGTGGACTCAACATCACGGAACAATGATGCAGAGTCCGTGAAGAACTAACAAAGGCCGCCACTTCTGTATTCTATTCTATCCATTTCCCCCCTCAAGTATGTTATTTTCTTGTAAAGTTTGAAATTGAATATCGATCCTTTTTTTTTTCCTTTTAAATGTACATTTATATCAGTGTCGTGATCGTGTAAATTGTTGTATATTAATTATACACTTGAAACTACACCACGGAGGAGATTTTTTAGTATTTTCATTATTTTTTTCTATATTAAAGAATTGATGGTGTTCGAGTGTCTCTCTTTCTCCCTCCCTGCCTCCCTGTCCTTGTATTAACGATGAAAGAGGAAATAAATTCTGGCTATATCACGTGGCCAAAGTTTTAATGAGCAAGAATTGTGTGCCTAGAAAAAATAAGGAGGATATTACCGTCCGAAGATAATGTGCAAACTCTAATTCAAATTAAAAATTAAATTATACTTAATTAAGTGACTCCGAATTATTTAAATATTTGTTAAATATTATCAATTTTTGGTAACTTTGTTTGAAATCTCATATGATCATTTATGTTTAAAGTGTTTAAATTTTGTTTGAGTATTTGAGTATCATCTTAAATTTGTTTAAATTTTATTTGAAACTCCTGATTAAACTGTAGAGAGAGATGAAATAAGGAGTTTCAGATGATGCAGTTGCAGACACAAGGGGGTGAGCAATTTCTTATGGCCATTTGGGGTCTTCATATAAGCACAGAATTCGGCATGTAGCATTTGTGAGATGGAGTGTACGTAAGCTGTTGGTGATAGTTTAATATCTTAGGACATAGATATAGTGCAGTAAATAGAGGCTACAGTTTCGTATTTTTTTTATTTTTCTGTATACACTGTATTGATCATGAAAGTCAATAAATTACCAAATTATGTAACAAGCATTATACACCTTTTCTTAAAGCCTTTGCCAGTACTAGTTTGACTCGTTTCATCGGTTTGAGTTTATCTTGTGTTTGAAGTGATCAAACCACCACCAAACAACTACCCTCGACACTGTATAATGTAACGTACAAATTCCGCATTTGGCCCACGATGGAGGAAGAGAGGCATCGGAGTGAGGTGGTTGTTCAATGTCGACGTGGTTAGAACGGGAAGTGGAGGTAGAGTCGGAGGTGGAGGCGGAGGCGGATGAGACGGAGGTGGAAGTAGAGGTGGATGAGACGAAAGCGGAGGTGGAAGTGGGGGTTTCGGGGTTGAAGGAAGGGAGATGAGACATGACGTAGGAGAGAATGGGATGGGGAAGGTTTCTGGGTGAGATTCATGATGGTTTGCATTGAAAATGACGTTTTTGCAGAGGTTGAGGGGGTTGGGTGGAAAATGAAAGAAAGACTAAGGAGAGAGAGAGAGGGAGAAAAGGTGAGAAAAAAAAATGATATCAGTTTAGTTTTTCCTTAGTCACGTGAGTTCATTTTTAATATTAGTCTTGGAGAATTAAAATTAAAATTTTTTTAAAAAAGAGGATTAAAATATATTTTATTTTAAAATATGGACTACAATCAAAACTGTTTGATAGTATAAGGATTAAAAATATATTTAACCCTTCTATTTTTTTAGACTTACATTATATTTAAATTATTTGTATTTTAAATAGTTTATTTAGAAAGAAAATTGTAAATATAGTTTAAATACTAGTTTTAGTTTTGTTCGTATTTTAGTCAAATTTATTCGATAGGAATTTTATTTTTTAGTTAATAAGATTCAAAAACCATAAATTAACGTGTCACATTGAATTTTTTTTACTATTATAAATTCTATAAAAAAAATAGTTAATATCTATTAAAAAATAGTCTCATCAATATTAATTGAAAAAGCACTAATTAATGGCAATTGAAAAATAATTCTGAATTACATCGACTAATAAGTTATCTTAATAATGCCAACTAAAAGTTACCCTATTAATGTGGATTAAAAATAATAATTTACATTTGTTAAAAATTAGTCTTATTCACATTGAATTTTAATTATTTTACTAGGTTCAGTAAAAAAAAAATCTTTTAAGGTTAATTGAGAAAACCCAATTAACGTTAGTTGAAAAATAATTTTAACTTAAATATTAGAATGAAAAACAAAATCTCAAGTTACATTAACTGAAAACAATTTTAATTCACAAATTGAAAAATTTATGGTTTATATCTGAAAAAGAAATCCATCATCATTCATATTTATAAAGAAAATTTTAAACTATCATATCAACTGAAAAATAACATTTGTTTTTATTGACAAAAAATTAATTTCAGTGATAACAATTAAAAATATATCTAATCAACTTTAACATAAAAAAAAATTCCTATTATCTTTGGTCGAAAAAAAATAATGTGAGTAGATAAAATCTCAACTTTAATTAAGCAAATAACTTGACTAAAATAAAGTAAATTTACAACATATATAAATTTGGGAGAAAGGTATCAAAAATTCAAATTCTCACAATAGATATTTTTTTAATTTAAAAAAATTAATTACCGTAGTTTCTTAAATTTTTTATTCCTTTTATTTTTTTTCTATTAAAATAATATATTTAATAAAAAAGTATTTGAAATTTTTTCTAAAGATAAATTATTCTAAAAGTATAATGTTTTAATAGATTTTTTTTATTAGATATATTTTTATCTTTTTAATATCACAAATTTTGCTTTTAATTCCTATTTAAAATTTGGATTAAATATGTTTTTAAGGTATAATTTAGTCCTTTAACTTTAAAGTAAAAATGTGTCAAACTGTACTTAAAACATCAAAATAAAACTAAAAAAAATTTGATAAAAAAAGAATAAAATCAAAATTTTTTAAAATTAAAAAAATTAAATTACACTTTAATTTAAAAAATAGATTAAAATCAAAATCGCCCTAAAAATAAAAAAATAATTTTACCTTTAAAACGTTAAAAGATAGTTTTAGTTTTCATCATTTTTAAACTTTTACTTTTAGTCCTATGTACCACTTTCTTTTTTCTAAAACATTTGAAACGACCCTTCCTTCTTCTCCCCCAATCAATCAAAAGGTCCGCTCATCACAGCCATCACTGTTTCGTCTCCTAAATCTCCATTTTCATCCATTTGGAGTTTCCCATAATGCAGATTTAGATCATGCAAGAGGGCAATCCGGATCTCACTGCTCCTCCGCTGCCTCCTCCGCCTCCCACCAGCGGCGCCCTAAGGTCCGAGGCTCTCGTCAATGGTTTCGAGACAGATAAAAGGAAAAGGTTCGCTTACTTTATGATGAATTGAATTGTGTTTTAGTTTGGAAGTGGAGCATGTGAGTTGGAATTAGGCGTGGGAAAGGATAAGAGGATGGCTGGAGATGGGAGTGTCGTCCCTGCAGACCCAGTGAGAAGAAAATTTCAAGGATATATTTTAACTAAATTGATTATTAAATTCTTTCTTATCACATTAGTTGTCAAATTATAAATAGTTTTGAAAGTGATGCAATAACCAATCAACCAAATTTCTTTTTAACAAAATATTCTGAGAGGTTGAAATCCAATCCATACAAGCTGCTTAATATCCGACCATAGTCTAAAATACCATCAAACCAAGCTTAAAACTATCTTTCAAACAATGAGAAGTTTTGAAGTTACAAACAGAGGAAATGGCATTTTCAAAATATGCCTAGTGGATTACAGGATTTGCTTCACATCAGAAATGGCTAGAGACAACAAGAAGAAATGAAACAATGAAGAGGGAATACAGAATATCTTACACAAACGAACAGATTGATATCAATTATAGAATACGTGTAACTGTCGCTTCTGCTCCACCTTTACAACAACAAGAACCATCATAAATCTCAAATCTACATAATCACGCTGAAGCTCAACTCTGTTTGAGGCTATTGTTCACCAGGAAGTACAGATTAAAGCCAATCAGAAGCTGCCGTTTGAATATCCGTCTCAGTATGAGAGAGAGGAGTAACTGAGGTTGGGTTATAACATACAAGGCACAAAAGAATAAGATATCTTTTATTGATATTACATAATTTGTAATTAACTTTTAAAAAATATATGTTAAATTAATTAATTTAAATAATATCTAAAATCTTTCTAAAAAATAAAATATGAATATATTTTTATTTAACAGCTTTGACTCTTTCAATCACAATCAGATGCTTTTTAAGTCACAAAATTCTAATACTCCTCTTTGACTGAAAGTTAGTATATTTTAAGTCTTTTCATTCTTGACCGTATCATCTAAAGTTCCTTCACTTTTGAAAATCTCGATGACTTATGGTTTCTTTATCTTTTCAATAATTGCGTCTAATTCTGAGTTGTCAGTGTCTTTCATCTTTTCAGTATTGTCTTATTGCTTCACATTTTCAGCTTTTGCTCCGGGAAGAGTTGTCTTAGGATGTTTTTCTTCCTCTAATTTTGTTGGTTTAATTTGACTTTCACCAAGGTTAACACCCACTAGTTTAACTTTTTTTTGCCTAATTTACCTTTAATATAATTAATTTTCCCAAATTTGACTTGAAGTTTTTAGTTCACAAATTAAAATATATACTTTATAATTACGTTTTTAATGACAAATAAATTAAAAGTACATTATCACCATACCGCGTAAAATTTTTTTAAACTTTGTGTAATTTGATGATAAATCTAAAAAATTTATTTAATATTTTGGAGAAAAAAAGAAACCTACAAAATTATCAATGTAAGTTTGAGATTCCTTCATGTTTGACGATTATGAGAATGAAATATAAAGATTCTAAAAAGTTTTTTATGTATATAATTTAGGAAAATGAACAAAAACAATTATAAAAGAATATAAAGCAAAAGTCATTATTCTAGCATCGAAAATGTTAAAAGGAAACTAAGAAAAACTCTCGATTACTGTGACACCCGGACACTGACGAAAGCGGGGAGTGATCGCCGGTGCAGGGGGCACGGACAAGGAGCGGTTCCAGGCTTCCAGTGGAAGGGGTATATGGACGAATCGAACATGCACCAGAATGAGAGAGATCTAGAGACTGTATAGGTATGAGACTTACAGTTGAAGGATAACTTAAAGGAATTGATTTGGCTACTCATATCACCAAAATGCATTTGCTTTTCAGTAGCCTAACCCATAAGAAATCCATGGTTAAGCGTGCTTAGCCTAGAGTAATTCTGGGATGTGTGGGGGCAGTCAACCGTCCCTGTAAGTTGCCGGGGTGTTACAGATGGTATCAGAGCCTAGCCTCTCCCAGTACGGTGTGGTTCGAGGACGAACCAGACGGAAGCTGGTGGGCATGTGACACTCAGGCACTGACGAAGGCGGGGAGTGATTGCCGGTGCAAGAGGCATGGTGCAGGGGGCACGGACAAGGAGCTCGAACATGCACCAGAATGAGAGGGATCTAGAGACGGTATAGGTATGAGACTATACGGTTGAAGGATAGCTTAAAGGAATTGATTTGGCTACTCATATCACTAAAATGCATTTGCTTTTCGGTAGCCTAACTCATAAGAACTAAATGATTAAGCGTGTTTTACACTTACAACTTACAACCCAAAGGTTCATATGCTTTCTTATTTAATATATTTATTTTACAAAGCTCCAAAATTACTTAATCAATACAAAGAAGATTTCACCATTATTGAATCCTCCGTATAAAAATTTTAAAAAACCAAGAATCTCCCATTCTTGTCATTGAGTAATTCATATCACAGGAATTCTATTTCCATAAAAAAAATACATATATAAAAATTGACTCATGATTGGAAAGTTTCTACAAATTTATTATACTCCTGTTCGGTCCATCTCTTCCTGAACCCGGTCTGAATCTTCTTATTTGGATCCTCCACCACAAGGGAAGCGCCTGAAAGTCTGTGTCAACAAAAGATATCTGCACTGTCACATCTCTATCGTCTCTCTTTCGTCTTAGAATAAACTTAAATTTACGAGTTATCATAGTTAATATAATTATTATGAGTGGTTTTGTTTTCATAATAATTAAAGGCCTTGTGACTTTGAAAATGAAAACTCAAATGTTTGCCTATAAATTTAGTGAAATGAAAGTGACACCATAAACTAACTATTTATTAATGATTATTATATTGTTGTTGCCCCAATCATTAATCTTATATACTGGAATATTTGAATCTTTTATAGAGATATCTAGAATTTGAAAGAAGCCCTGACAGCACAGATTTTTGTTATCAACTTGTTTGTTTGCATCTTTTTGGCAGAGAATTTTGTGACGCCAAAACTCTTACACCTTGCGTATCCATGCACTGCATGCACTCCAACCACAATAAATTATTATTAAATCCCTCAAAATCAATGCATATTCTCTATTACATTATCCTCACAAATTTATGCCACTCATTATAAAAACTGGGACAATTAAGCAAATGCGAAGAGCCTCGTTTCATTTGCAGTCATGGTTTTCCTAACAGAAAATCTTCACTTTGTCTTGTTTCCCCTAATGGCTCAAGGCCACATGATCCCAATGATTGATATTGCAAGAATATTGGCACACCGTGGTGTGGTTGTTACCATATTCACAACACCAAAAAATGCATCACGTTTCAATTCTGTCCTTTCTCGTGCTGTTTCAGCTGGTCTCCAAATCCGACTTTTACAGCTGCATTTTCCAGCAAAAGAGGCTGGTCTACCTGAAGGCTGTGAGAATTTCGACATGGTAACATCAATGGATATGGTAAAGAAAATGTTCCGCACCGTCATCACGCTTCAGAAGTCAGCCGAGGAAATGTTTGAAGCTCTTACTCCAAAACCAAGTTGCATAATCTCTGACTTTTGCATTCCCTGGACCGCTCAACTAGCTGAAAAGTATCATATTCCAAGGATTTCGTTCCACGGATTTTCTTGCTTCTGCCTCCATTGTCTGCACCAGATACACATTTCAGAGATTTTGGAAAACATCACTTCAGAATCAGAGTATTTCAATGTTCCTGATATACCTGATCAAATTCAAGTTACCAAAGAGCAGTTACCAGGAGCACTCACATTTGATTCGAAGGACTTCGGAGAGCTGGTGCGTGCTGCTGAGAAGAAGTCATATGGGGTTATCGTCAATACTTTCGAAGAGTTGGAGAAGGCATATGTGAGGGATTTCAAGAAGGTTAAAAATAATAAAGCGTGGTTCATTGGTCCAGTTTCGTTATGTAACAAAGATGGTTTGGACAAGGCTCAAAGAGGCAACCGGGCTTCAATTAATGAGCACCAATGCTTGAAGTGGCTAGATTTGCAGCAACACAAGTCTGTGGTGTATGTTTGTTTTGGAAGCTTATGCAACTTGATTCCTTCACAGCTTGTGGAGTTGGCCTTGGCCTTGGAAGATACAAAAAGGTCATTCGTATGGGTTATTAGGGAGGGACGGCAGTTGCAAGAACTGGAAAAGTGGTTCTCTGAAGGAGGGTTTGAGGAAAGAACAAAAGGAAGAGGCCTTATAATTCGAGGTTGGGCACCACAAGTAATGTTATTATCACACTCTTCCATTGGAGGATTCTTAACACACTGCGGTTGGAATTCAACACTTGAAGGGATAATTGCTGGAGTGCCACTTGTTACATGGCCTCTATTTGCTGATCAGTTTTTAAATGGGAAGCTTGTTACTGATGTGTTGAAGATTGGGGTGAGCGTTGGGGTAGAAGTTCCATTGAAGTGGGGAGATGAAGAGAAGAGAGGTGTGATGGTGAAGAAGGATGATATTAAAAGGGCAATATGCATGGTGATGGATGAAGATGGAGAAGAAAGCAAAGAGAGAAGAGAAAGGGTATGGAAATTGAGCGAGAAAGAGAGCTGTTGAAGAAGGAGGCTCTTCTCATGTTGACGTCACTTTACTTATCCAAGACATCATCATGCAACAAACAACTACCAAAGACGATGGAAATTTGACAAACGTATGAAGTTTGTCGATTCCTTTCATTATATTAAGAGGAGAATATGCATGGTGATGAACGATGATGGAGAAGGAGGCAGAGAGAGAAGAGAAAGAGAGCGATGAAAAAGGGAGGTTCTTCTTTTCTTACGTTGCCATCACTTCGCTTATCAAAGAAATTATGCAACAATCAACAAACTAGGAGGATGTAAATTTGACACCTGAAGTCTCGCAACTTGCGCGTTATGCTTGTTTTGTTCGATTTAACTAGAATATCATTTCAACTGACGGGATTACTTTTAAAACCACTTAATTTTGTTTTCATAACAATTAGAACTAAATAAATAAAAATTGAAAATAGATATTATATTTTAAATAAATCAATGATAAATATGATTCAAAATAAGATGTTAACTTAATAATATTCACCCTAAAAAAATGTTAACGTACTGTAATTTTAATTTTAAATTATATATTATTGTTTAATTTATTAATAATGTCAATATTTAATTATTTATTATTTTATATCATTTTAAAAAAATTATTAATATTATATTAATAATATTTTGTTATTGTATTATTATTATTAAATGTTATTATTTATTATAATACATTACTTTTATATTTTTTAGAGTTTAAAAGACATGTAATTTTTACTATAATTTTAAATGTTTATGTTATTTAAATTTAATATAAGTGTGGTATAATTTTAAATGTTTATATTATTTATAATATTTTTTTATTATGTTTATTTTTAGTTTATTAATAATGTCATTATTCAGTTATTTATTTATTGTTTTATATGTATTTTAAGTTTTATTATTATCATTTTTCTTTATATACATATTTTTATTAAAAAAAAATTATCTTTTATCTTTTAGATTTTGTTTGCATCCTAAATAAGAATTTTTCTGATAGGTTAAAAATATATGATAGTCTTTTAGAGACATTAAGTGGGTCCGTTGAAAATGCTTCAATTTTTATATATTTATTTTACATTTTGATTTTCAAATTCAAACTTGTTTACTATATATTTCGAATTTTAAAGTTTGCAATATGAACATTAATTTTTGGAAAAAAAAAATTGATACTGAAATAGTTAGTTTAATAAACTAAAAGTTTTAAAAACATTGAAACAAAATTAAGACGCTCAACACGAGAAGTTAATTATATTAAACCTCAATTATTCTTAAGAAAATAATAATAAAATGTTATACACTAAACTTCCTATGCTAAAAAACGCATTATTAGAGTTAAAAGGTTAGTATTTGTTTTCAGCGGTGAAAAAATATGTAATCTTTCTAATCTCTTTCAAACTTTGAAAGGCCAAATACATAAGGTTTGCTTGGATAACACTGAGTTATTTATATATATTTTTCAAATTTTCAAATTACTTATATAATACTGTTTACTAATTAAGAGTATTATTATATAGCATATACTATAATATTATATATGGGGAGATTTTAATTTTTATAAAAATACTGAGTATTATAATATTTTTTAATTTATATTAGTAGTAAGTAGTATAAAATAATATTAATCAGTTCTAATTTAATACTTATATTCATTTTTTAAAAACATTGTTATTTTAATAAAATGAAATTAGGCTTAATACTTCAATTGGTCCTCTAATTTGTCAATTAATCTCATTTTGGTTCTCTATTTTGCAACAGTCTCAATTTAATCACAAATTTTGAAAATATGAACACATTACATCCCATCCGTTAAGTGTTAGCAAACGGCGTTAAGTGTTGATGAGTTGTAATTTTAGTTTTTACCACGTGTCAATGTGAAATAAAATGGAATACCTTTGGTGGATGACGAAGCCCTAAGATTTAAGGGCAAGCCCTAAGTTTTAAGGGAATCCCCTCTCAGTCTTACTTAATTGTGGAGTTGGGGAATAAGAGGTCTTTCATTCATCTTGGGTAAGAAGAGTTGTAGTGAAGCATTGTGTTCTTGAGGTGCTCCTAAGAATATGTCTCGTTCATCAACCTCTTGCAAATGTTTGGGTTCATCCATGCAACATAGTACTGGCAGTGTTAAGAGGTTGGGTGCAAAACCAACATGCTTCTGTGGTCAGAATGCAGTGTTTCGAATTGCCAGAACACCTAAGAACAAGGGGGAAAATTTTTGGGGGTGTCCTAACTTCAAGGTGAGTTTTCCATAACCATTATTCTTTGGGGTTGCCCTAAATTTTGGGTTTTGACAAAGCTCTTTGTGTTGTTGTTGAACAGGGTGGGAATGATGAATTGGTTGGGTGCAACTTCTTTTAGTGGTGCTTGGAAGAAGGAAATCAAGAAGTGGTAGAAGAAAGGAGTGCTACTGCACGAGCTGAAGAAGTGGGTTTGATGACTATGGAAGAAAGTTATCTTGAAAAGATGAGAATGGCTTCTATGGAGAAAACCTTACTTAGGTTGGAAAAGTGGTTTAAAATCTTAGTGGGGATGATGTTTGTGAACTTTATTTTCAATGTAATTTTAGTGTCACTGTTGCTGAAAGTTGTATTAGTGGGGATGTTTGTATTTCAGTGGTTTTTCATTTTAGTAATGTGGTATGAAGCTTTTGATTGCTTAAGTTGTATCCTTGATGACTGATATCAGAAATAAAATGGTGATTTGAATGGCCAATTTGCAGAAAAGTGTTGTAAATCAAAATTTGAAGTTTGGAGCAAGTTTTCTTTATGAAATATAACTTATACAAGGTACCAGCAAAGGCTAAATTGTATGGAATCAAAATATCAGTGGTAAATTGGTCTTTAACACCAACTTTAAGCCAATTTAGAAAGCAATTTTTATCAGAGGAATGAAACTGAACTTAAATTAAAATTTTTGTTTTGAAGCAACTTTTATTTATGAAAACTGACTTGTACAAGCTTCAACCAAAGGCTAAATATTATTTAATCAAAATATGAGTGGTACAGTTGCTGTTTAGCAGCAATTGTAAGCCAATTTAATCAATATCGAAACTAATATCCAATTCATATCCAAACTAATATCCAATATATCTGACAAATTACATCCAAAATGATATATCTGAATATGATTACATCCAAAATGATATCCTAATATCATTACATCCAAAATCATAACATGATTACATCCAAAATATTAGAGTTCAAAATTTAAATAAGGTCAACATCAGTTACATCATTCATCATTCAACAATAGTTTCATCCT